>NC_141763.1:83108348-83285848 GCF_982258835.1 Parasteatoda tepidariorum
GAGGAACAAATCATTCATTGAAGGTCTGAAACAACAGTAAAATCTCATCGTTCTATTTGCATTTCTCAGTATCCTGTTAGTTCGTTCCCTTTCTTAAATATCAGGGACTTTTACTATTCAGATTTTAACTTGGTAACTTTCGTGGACTAACTTGCGTTCATACAATTTGAACATTTAATATAATCCTGGGAATTGAGACTGATTTTTATCTCCACTAAAAGCTTGCGAAATAATTAGCATTTAATAATTCATGAAAAATAATAATTTACACATAAAAAAAACTGTTTTTCATGAAGACAAACCAATTTTTTGTCAATGTTGATTTATTTTACTCTGTAAGCTTTAAGAACTGAATTGACTTCAAACCTGAGAACCAAAATCAAATTTCACTTACAAACGAAAAACATTGACACTCATTCCAGAAGAATATCTCAATGAAGAATATATTCATCTTATGAAGAACTGTGAACTTTTTGACCGACGCAACATCTCTATACTCTGAACTCGTTCATGAAGAATGAAAATTTTATCTTATCACTCAGATTCTTTTCTCTATGTTAGAATTTAAGAATTGTCTTAACTACTCCAGAAAAATTTTTAACAGGAGAATTAACACGAACATTTAGAAGCAAAGGTAAATTCTGCAAACTCATTCAAAAAAGAAAAATATTTCCACAAAGAAGTTGTTCATCTTGTAAAGAACTGCGAGCTTGTCTTGCCAACTTGACATCTCTATACTCTGTCAGTCTTCAAGAACTGATTTAACTATAAGAACTTGATCTGAAATTAAGCGTAAAAGGATTATGCAAAAGATGGTGCCATATTTTCCCTCGAAACTTAGACTAGCAGTTCTACCAATCACCAAATCGATAGAAGTTACAAGAATCAACAACAACACCATTATTTCGGGAGTTGAAGCAGAGTTTATAAAACTATTGGCTCGTGCATTAAATTTCGAATATGAGATTATTGTTCCCCCTGATGATTACGGTGTCATGGATGCATCCGGAAACTACACTGGAATGACAGGAATGCTGCAAAGGAATGAAGTTGACATGGGATTCAGCTATATAGGTAATTCAGAAGAACTTTCAAAAGTTATAGACTCCAGTGTACCTTACTATAATATTGAAAAAACGTTTCTGATGAATTATGCTCCGTTCTTGTCAAAAACAATAGCATTCACGTATCCTTTTAGCACAATCACATGGATTTTATGCTTTATCGCACTGCTCTCTGTGTCAGTGCTATTTCGAACTTTGATTTCGCCTAAAGATTCCATTATTTCCGTTTTTTTCAATTTCTGGGGATCTTCTTTCGGACAAGGAATGAACTACAACCCTCGCTCCATGTCCAGGCGGATACCACTTGGAATTTGGCTCCTTTATTCAGACGTGCTAATTTTGTGTTACAGCTCAGTCCTGTTATCTTTTTTGACATCTCCCATCAGAATGAAACAAGTAAAAGATTTCAAGGATCTCTACCTCGCAGTCAGGGAAGGAAAAATGGAGTGTCTGTCATCGGTGCTAACTGATGAGGTAATTGATTTGATGAAAAGCCATTCACCTCATTTAAGAGGATTAGGGGAATACATTAAAAAGAATGACTGGTATTACTATTCCGCTGACTTTGACGAAATTCCAGAACATGTAGCAATACTTGGTTCACCTGATCTATTTCGTGTGGCTATTGGACCACCTGAAAAATACTTTTATTCGAAAGACACTTTTGGAAATTTGCATTTCGGGGTTTCAATCAGGAAAACATTTTGCTGCAAAGAGCGCTTCAATACAATCGTACTACGAATTTTAAGTGGTGGCTTATATAATAAATTCAAAGAAGATTTCTTCTTTAAATTGGATTTAAAAAGAAATTTAATCATAGACAATTCTCAGAGCACATTAATATCACCTTTAGGGTTATCAAATTTAAACGGAGTGTTTATTTTTATTGGTATAGGCTGGACAGCTGGTATTATTGCTTTAATATTGGAAATCATCTACAGTCGATGGTTACGTTCAAAACATCACAAAACCTGATATGCAATGGCTTTTTGCTTAACTATCATTTCTTTCCAAGCACATTATTATTATTTGTTTCGTAGTCAGATGTTATACTATCCTTTTAGCACAATCACATGGATTTTATTTTTTATCGTACTGCTCTCTGTGTCAGTGCTATTTGGAACTTTGATTTCACCAAAAGATTCCACTATTTCCGTTTTTTTCAATTTGTGGGGATCTTCTTTTGGACAAGGAATGAACTACAACCCTCGCTCCTTGTCCAGGCGGATACCACTTGGAATTTGGCTCCTTTATTCATACGTGTTAATTTTGTGTTACAGCTCAGTCCTGTTGTCAGTTTTGACATCTCCCATCAGAATGAAACAAATAAAAGATTTCAAGGATCTCTACCTCGCAGTCAGGGAGGGGAAAATAGAGTGTCTATCATCGGTGCAAACTAATGAGGTAGCTAATTTGATGAAAAGCCATTCACCTCATTTAAGAGGATTAGGGGAATACATTAAAAAGAATGACTGGTTTTACTATTCCCTTGACTTTGACCAAGTTCCGGAGCATGTAGCAATACTTGGTTCACCTGATCTATTTCGATCTGCTATTGGACCACCTGAAAAATACTTTTATTCGAAGGACACTTTTGGAAGTTTTCATTAAGGGATTTCAATCAGCAAAGCATTTTGCTGCAAAGAACTCTTAACTACAATCGTACTCCGAATTTGAAGTGGTGGCTTATATAATAAATTCAAAGAAGATTTCCTCTTTAAAATAGATTTATTAAGAAATTTAAATATGGGTCATTCTCAGAGTACATTATCATCACCTTTAAGTTTATCAAATTTAAATGGAGTGTTTATTATTCTTGGTATAGGCTGGGGGGCAGGTATTCTTGCTTTAATGATGGAAATCACCTACTGTCGATGGTTACGCCCAAAACATTGCCAAACCTGATATGCAAATGACTTTTTGCTTATATAGCCTTCACTATCACCATTTTCAAAGCATATTATTATTATAAGCTTCGAAATTAGTTGAGTTGCTTATTCATATTTTTGCTCCATTACCAACTTTCCATTCTAAATCTTGTACTACAACTAAAATGAGGCACGTTATGTTTAAAACACAATCTTATTTAACACTATTATATTATATTTAAATTGTAACTTTCCAAAATCATACCTTGGCTGATTAATAAGAAAATGTAGTTTTTAGATTTTTCTAAAGGATAACTTAAGAAGTTTTTTAACAAGATGATCCTTACAGAAAAATAGAGTCACTTTTAACTTGCGTCAAATTTTTATTTAAGGCGATCCATTTCATAAATTTTCTTTGTGAATTTTAAACATTTCCTTTATATTCAAAATTTTTTATTCTGATAAACCAGAACGAAATTAATATACAGATTTTTAAATACATCATACATAAATGTTAAGAAATTTAATTGCTTATGTTCCTCTTGTTGATTTGCTACCTAACTATTGCTTGAAGCTTGAAAAGACACTTTGCTTAAAACTTTGCGTAGCTGACTGAATCTTACCTTCTTCATTTGCAGTTTTAAATCGTAACGTGTAGTAAGTAGGATGAAAGAAAACATATTAACTCCCACTGCTAAACAGGTCCATTTTTAGGTCAATTGAACTGTACTGCGCCTAAACTGTATAATAATGGCTGAGAGAGCTGACTTGCTCCCAATGCCTAATTTCTAATCATGTCGGTGAAGATTGTAAAATTGTTCTCCTTAATAATACAACAAAAGTAACAATGAGTTCTTCAAACATCATGCAATTGAGTTTTGCTTACTTTTTGCAAGCAGCCAATTCTCAAAGGTGTCCACGAGACAAAAAGTTTGGTAATTTTTAGATAATATTTGAAAATATAATTAAAAAAAATGTAATAAGTAATAATAATATATAATTATAGAAATGTTTTCACTCCCTTTTCAATAGGAGAAAAAATTACGTTTATATCTCAATCGGATATAAAATGTTTGCTCTTCATCCACATTGCCCTTTTAATGATTCTAAAACTTTAAATACTTTTAAATTTCACTATTTTTTCGTAGATTTTTGTTTTTCTTATTTATTTAATTTAACTTTTGAACGATTCAGTTATCAATAGATAAAAATCATGATTTTGAGAAGTTTGAATTTTTACTTGATAATTAAATTATTATTACAATGTTTTCATATCATATTTTTTAAACTTTCAAATGATACAAAACCTCATTGACTAAAATGATAACTTTGAGAAAGTTAGAATATATGTTTTATTTTAGATTGATTATATATTGGTTTTTATAATGATAAGTAGAATCCTTAAAATATACAGCTAACACAACCATTAATAATCGAAAAACAGTACAACGACCTCAAAAAAATGTTTTTTTTTCTTTTCGGAAAAAAAGAAGACAATCTCGTAACGGCGGACTTAATTGCATGAAGTTTAAAAATTTTGTAAAGTATTTTGCTTTGTCTGGAAATGATATAAGCTTTTTTGATGTTGTATTGATGTTTTAATGTTCCAACCCGCTACGTGAATTGGAAATAATAAAAACCTTTTTGATGCATCATTGATGTTTTACTGAATTAATATGCTACTGGTATTGAAAATGATATAAGCTTTTTTGATGTTGTATTGATGTTTTAATGTTCCAACCCGCTACGTGAATTGGAAATAATAAAAACCTTTTTGATGCATTATTGATGTCTTACTGTATTAACATGATACTGGTATTGGAAATGATATAAGCTTTTTTGATGTTGTATTGATGTTTTAATGTTCCAACCCGCTACGTGAATTGGAAATAATAAAAACCTTTTTGATGCATCATTGATGTTTTACTGAATTAATATGCTACTGGTATTGAAAATGATATAAGCTTTTTTGATGTTGTATTGATGTTTTAATGTTCCAACCCGCTACGTGAATTGGAAATAATAAAAACCTTTTTGATGCATCATTGATGTTTTACTGAATTAATATGCTACTGGTATTGAAAATGATATAAGCTTTTTTGATGTTGTATTGATGTTTTAATGTTCCAACCCGCTACGTGAATTGGAAATAATAAAAACCTTTTTGATGCATTATTGATGTCTTACTGTATTAACATGATACTGGTATTGGAAATGATATAAGCTTTTTTGATGTTGTATTGATGTTTTAATGTTCCAACCCGCTACGTGAATTGGAAATAATAAAAACCTTTTTGATGCATCATTGATGTTTTACTGAATTAATATGCTACTGGTATTGAAAATGATATAAGCTTTTTTGATGTTGTATTGATGTTTTAATGTTCCAACCCGCTACGTGAATTGGAAATAATAAAAACCTTTTTGATGCATCATTGATGTTTTACTGAATTAATATGCTACTGGTATTGAAAATGATATAAGCTTTTTTGATGTTGTATTGATGTTTTAATGTTCCAACCCGCTACGTGAATTGGAAATAATAAAAACCTTTTTGATGCATTATTGATGTCTTACTGTATTAACATGCTACAGAAATTGGAAATGATATAAGCTTTTTTGATGTTGTATTGATGTTTAATGTTCCAATCCGCTACGTATATTGAAAATGATAAAAACCTTTTTGATGCATTATTGATGTCTTACTGTATTAACATGATACTGGTATTGGAAATGATATAAGCTTTTTTGATGTTGTATTGATGTTTTAATGTTCCAACCCGCTACGTGAATTGGAAATAATAAAAACCTTTTCGATGCTTTATTGATGACTTACTGTATTAACATGCTACTGGTATTGGAAATGATATAAGCTTTATTGATAATGTATTGTTGTTTTAATGTTCCAACCCGCTACGTGAATTGGAAATAATAAAAACCTTTTTGATGCATTATTGATGTTTTACTGTATTAACATGCTACTGGTATTGGAAATGATATAAGCTTTTTTGATGTTGTATTGATGTTTAATGTTCCAATCCGCTACGTGAATTGGAAATAATAAAAACCTTTTCGATGCTTTATTGATGTCTTACTGTATTAACATGATACTGGTATTGGAAATGATATAAGCTTTTTTGATGTTGTATTGATGTTTAATGTTCCAACCCGCTACGTGAATTGGAAATAATAAAAACCTTTTTGATGCATTATTGATGTCTTACTGTATTAACATGATACTGGTATTGGAAATGATATAAGCTTTTTTGATGTTGTATTGATGTTTTAATGTTCCAACCCGCTACGTGAATTGGAAATAATAAAAACCTTTTCGATGCTTTATTGATGACTTACTGTATTAACATGCTACTGGTATTGGAAATGATATAAGCTTTATTGATAATGTATTGTTGTTTTAATGTTCCAACCCGCTACGTGAATTGGAAATAATAAAAACCTTTTTGATGCATTATTGATGTTTTACTGTATTAATATGCTGCTCGTACTGGAAATGATATAAGCTTTTTTGATGTTGTATAGATGTTTTAATGTTCCAACCCACTACGTGAATTGGAAATAATAAAAACCTTTTTGATGCATTATTGATGTTTTACTGTATTAACATGCTACTGGTATTGGAAATGATATAAGCTTTTTTGATGTTGTATTGATGTTTAATGTTCCAATCCGCTACGTGAATTGAAAATGATAAAAACCTTTTTGATGCATTATTGATGTTTTACTGTATTAACATGATACTGGTATTGGAAATGATATAAGCTTTTTTGATGTTATATTGATGTTTTAATGTTCCAACCCGCTACGTGAATTGGAAATAATAAAAACCTTTTCGATGCTTTATTGATGACTTACTGTATTAACATGCTACTGGTATTGGACATGATATAAGCTTTTTGATGTTGTATTGATGTTTTAATGTTCTAACCAGCTGCGGGAATTGGAAATAATAAAACCTTTTTTAATGCTGTAATGTTGTTTTTAATGTTTGTTTGTTGTTTTTACTGTAATATACTTGTGATATGAATAAATTAGATTACTCTAATAAGTGTATCGTTTGTAATATAAATAAGAATTGATATAACTTATATACTTTTTTTTCATCCAAGATACAATTTTTAATAATTTTTTTTTAAATAATAGAAACTTTTTTAAATATAATGATTTTTTAAATGATTATAAAGCGTAACTTAGATGCATAATTAAGAAATATATTTTCTTTATTTTTCTGCTAGCCTTGCAAATTTTGCAACTGCGAAAATTGTCATTTTAATATAACAAGACAAAAAGATATTCTTACACTGGTATCTATGAAGCTGAAAAATCCTGGAATCTTTTTTAAAAAAGAAGTAAAATAATGAAGGTGTGAATTTTTTTAAAATAACATTGAAACATTTAATGAAATAGTAAATTACAAATAATAAGCTGAAAAAAATCTTATGCTTAACTTTTCTTTCTGATGAATTTCAAGTGTTTTTGGTGCTTTGAATCAATGCCTAGAAACATTATCTTTCATGATAAGTAAAATTTCACTTTTAAAATTGTATTTAAGTATAGGATTGAATATTAATTTCACGAATCATTGAAGTTACACTAGTTTTGGTTTAACGACAAATATTTCCCCTTTTCACAGGCTCCTGATGTACCCCTAGCCTCGCGCCACTAGGCTCATATATATATATATATATATATATATATATATATATATATATATATATATATATATATATATATATATATATATATATATATATATATATATATATATATATAAACTCATGTTTGTGAAAATTGCAACACCACGAAGGACTTACGCGAGTGAGCTGAAATTTTCAGGAAATGCAAAGTAGAGCATGATATGCAAATTATTAGAATTTCAGACCGGTAGCTTATGCGTATGCTGAGCAGCGCCCTCTGAACGGCGGATGTATCCGAATAAATAGACGGCTGTAGCCAAGCGAGTATGGTTATCGGTGGTTATCTGCTAGTGGTAAGCGTTAGCTTAGTCATTACTTATGCCTATTCGACGAAAGAGAGTGAGATTTTAACAACTTACGGAGTTTAAACGGGGGAGAATCATCGGCCTTCGTGAAGCTGGATTATCTTATCGTGCAGTAGCCGCTCGTGTGCAGCGTAACAGCAGCACAGTGATGCGTGTTTGAAAGCAGTGGATGGACGAGTGTCAGACAACTCGGAAATCCGGAAGTGGACCCCGAAATGTCACGTCAGCTCGCGATGATAGACACCTGTTCGGCGTTGCGCTAACGAACCGTATGGCTCCCTCTAGACAACTGGCAGCACGGTGGTCAATAGCTTCAGGTGTTTCATTGTGTGCTTTATCAATTCGTAGACGTCTGCTGCAGCGTGGACTGCGCGCAAGGACTCCTTTGTACAGGATCCCCCTCACGCTAAACCTTCGCCGCCTGCGGCTGCAATGGACCAACCAGCATAAGGACTGGCTTGCTGATTGGCAGCGTGTCATGTTTTCTGACGAATCTCGCTTCAATTTGTGGTACCATGATGGCCGCATTCGTGTCAGAGGCTATGCCGGTGAACGCCATCTTCCGGAGTGCGTTATTGAACGCCACGGTGGACGAACACCCGGAGTTATGGTCTGGGGTGGCATAGCATATCATGGACGATCTCAATTGCTACGAATTGTGGGTAATCTGAACAGCAACCGGTGAATCAGTGAAGTTCTACAGCCCCAAGCTGTCCCCTTCCTTCAAGCCTTGCCAGGTGCTGTATTTCAACTGGACAATGCCTGCCCGCATATTGCTAGGACTGTTAAATCCTTCCTTGCGTCGCGACAGGTACAACTTCTTCCTTGGCCGGCGTATTCCCCAGATATGTCGCCAATTGAACATGTGTGGGATTTCGTTGGTCGGCGTCTCGCTCGTAATCCTCGTCCTGTTGCTTTTACAGACGAACTTTGGGTACGCATACAAACAGTATGGAATTCTCTCCCTCAGACAGACATTCAAAGTTTGCTTGACTCCATGCCACGTCGTGCAGAAGCTTTTATTGCGGAGCGTGGAGGGTACGCAAAATACTGATTTTGATCTCTTGTTATTGTTTGCTTGCTTTGAAAGTTTAATCATTTATTTGTACCACTACCACTCAACTGTGTATTAAATTTCATTCAATTATGACGATTCCTTCATGGTGTTGCAATTTTTACAAACAGGAGTTTATATATATATATATATATATATATATATATATATATATATATATATATATATATATATATATATATATATATATATATATATATATATATATATATATATATATATATATATCTTTGTGTGTGTGTGTGTATAAATTTTACATGCAAAATTTATATATAATGCAATATGTAATTTATGTTGATATATTAATCGTCAGTTCTGTATTTAACTAATTGTAAATATGATTATTTTTAATTAAAAACATGTCCTAAATATTAAAATTTAATATAGATATCTTAGAACATTTAAATATCTATCGCTATCAAAAGCAATTGTATGGGAACTTAAATTCCTTGGAATAGTATAAATGTATGAAATGATACTACAGGGCAGCGATTTAATTGCGTGTAAATGGTGAAAAAAGTTGCTGATTAAAAATGATACAGGATGTTTAATATGATGTGTGGAAACCTTGAACTGCTAAGCTGCCTCACACCTATTTTGCTGGATGCGTTACGGCTATCGATGAGACTTTGGGGAATACTGTTCGACTTCTCAAGAAGTGCGATCTCCAAATATTGGATCGTATAACAGAACGCCTTGTTCTAGCAGCAACGCATCGTTTGAGTGCATCCCAAGCATGCTCGATCGGATTAAGATCAAGAGAGCATGCTGGTCACTTCTTACGCTGTATTGTTTCAGCTTCAAGAAAGTTCATCACAAGACAAGCTGTAGATGGTCTGGCATTCCCTCGCATTAAAAGAAGGAAATCACCAATGACTGTAGTATAAGACATGACATGGAATCTAAGAACTTTTTTCTGCACATCTTTGAGTCGTCAAATAACCGCTCCAAATGATAAGCAGGTCAGTACGTCCATCTATGCCGATTCCTTGATGATAGAGATGGCAACACCTCGATCTGAAAGTTTGACGTGTTTTTCGAGCTCCTTTGTTTACTTTACAAAATGGTGATTTTTCTAAGTTAATTTGAATTTAAATTAGTTTTGAATTGTTTTAAACCCCTTTCTACAGCTTTGCTAACGTAGGTGATGTGATATTGGTTTTTCTTGGACCTTAATACTTCAATTTGAAAATACGCTAGTCCAACATAGTGGGACAAATTAAAAACTTATCTAATACCAATCAAGCGTGCTTTGGTCTAAGCTATTCAACAGCAAAGGACCAATATAATGCTCAACAACATATTCAGAAAATTGAAAAAAAAGCCGGAACTTATTCAAACGACAAAAAAGAATCAATAGAAAATATTCTTAAGTATCATTTTGTATCTAACCAATTCGCGATCGCAGCGAACTATAGGGGGCGTTGTTGTATAAGACTAATACCTGCGATTTGGACGTGAACAGTCAGTCATTTACTCTGGAGACGTCTTTAATGTAGCGTGTAACATTGTAACGTTCCTTCTTTATCGTGGCTTATTAAATTTGAAAAAGAAAAATGTTTGATATCATTTCTTATGCAAACGAAAACAAGATGGTATCTCTTTTTTTTAAAGAAGGAACATACAAAACACATCTGAAAAATATTTGTACATAAACAGAAAGAAATATGTATATTCTTATAAGAGTTAAAACCTAATGCCCGAGAAATTGATTACTAAATTGAGATTACTGAATTTAATGATATAACATGAAAGGCCTATTTAAACTTTACATTCTTAAGTTTTATGAATCATATTACTTCAAAAATTAAAATGAACAAAAAGTATACATAAGCCTCATAATTTTATGAGATTTAATTTTGTAAAAAAAGTTTCTTGACAACAATTTTTATCAAAAAATTTGAAGTCTCAATAAAAATCATTATTTAGAAACTAAAAAACGTAAAATAAAGAATTCTGACGAAACAAAAACAAAAAAACAATTCTTTTTTGTCACCATTTTTTAGTACTACGAAAATTCGTCTTTGGGATTTGCCAAAAACAAAACAAGATGCAATTTTATTTTTTCAGGAGAGAAATATTTTACCGAAAAAACGAAAATGTACCAATTCCCACGAGATGAAACTTTATCTTGGTAAACGTACGCTTTGGAAATGTTATTTCATTTGGAATCTTATTTATCAGAGTTCATATGGCGATATGATTGTCTTGAATCTATGCTAAACTCTATATCGGCCATTTTCCACGGAAATCCGCTTGACTACTTTGATTTTAAATAAAGTGTTTTATTTTATGATTTGTCGCAAAAAGTTTAAGAGTAGATTGGCGGCACTTTAAAACCGCCAAATCTGTAGCGGCGGTGGCGTTAATACGGAAGTACCGAATTTTTATTCCATACTTTTCTGAATCATATTACTTCAAACATTAGAATATATAAAAAGTATACATAAACATATAATGTTATATCATTTAAATCTCCAAAAAAAAGTTTCCTGACAACACTTTTTATCAAAAAAGTATAAACTAAAAAACGGAAAATAAAGAATTCTTAGGATAAAAAACAATTCTAAGAATTCTTCACATTGAAATAAAAACTTTCATATTGTTTCCTTTTTTATTATTCTTATAGTTCTTAATCAGACGTAAAAAACCATTCTGCAGAGAACTATCATCAAACAAGAAAAAAAAATATTTACAAGTAAATTTTTTATTTTAAAAATCATAACACTCACTTGTTTTATAAATCCGTAGAATTCCAAATAAAATGTTCTTCGTTTGAAAATTTTATTTTCAAATAATACATGCATAGATTATCCCTTCATTACTTTTAGATAACATACTACACAGCAAAATTTCATAAATAATTGTAAGATCTTGATATGAATTTGAATAAGTAGCTAAAAACAGAATAGCTGAATTCTAGTTGAAATTACTCTTTCAAAACTGAAAAATACTTACCAAGAAAACGATAAAAATTAATTAAGAATCAGCACAAATGGCACTATTTCAAGTTATTTGGATAATTTTTTATTGTTGTTTTCCGAATTATATGGATACAGAAATATATACTATTCTATAACGAAGAAGAATACTCTATAACTATTACAGTTCTGTACGTTCTGAATTCACATTTATTTATTGGAATGACGAAAGCAATGTTGACGTCACTTTAATTTGTAATGAATTGAAGACAGAAGAAATGCATTTTACCTTAATACACACATCTGTAACAGTATGCGATAGCGAAATATGAAGTTATCAGTTGCAAGTTTGTTGATAATAGAAGTTTAAAATTATTGAGAAATTTTTCTTCAAATGTTCGGCGTGTTCTGGGTCTGAAAGATATCTCAATATTCTGGAGATTTTTTTCAAGTTCTTCGGCTTTTCCTTAGGGAAATTTTTATTTTTATTTGCTGCTAAGAAAATGGCGTCCGAGTCTGCCAATGATTTTGATGGAACTAAATTAAAACGTGATAAATTAATATCTGGTATTTACAGGCTCTCGCTAGAGGGCGTACTCGAGCGTTTCGATCGCGAATATCCACCCCTGTCGGAAGCAACTTGCTATAATATCGACCAGAGTTAAAAGTTGTTAATTACTTTTTATGTAAGCTAAAAGCCAACTTTTTTTTCTGTTAAAACTGCCGAGTTGTCATGGCAACGTTTTTTATTCTTCTTTTTGTGGAACAAGAAATAATCGTCTGAAAATTATTATGTAAATAAAATGTTATTCTTTTTTATTATTCAGTCAGATTTATTATTTAGAGAAGTAGAGAACGACAGAGTATTTTACTTTCTGATAGAGTCTCGTAACATTTTGGTGACCTGAGGACGTGATATTACACTGGTGTGCAAAACTTAAGCAACAAGTGGTTTTTCGGCCGCAGCTCCCCAACAAAGTATAAGATAGCCATGAAATTGCAGTATAATATGCACGTAATTCAGTAGAAAGATTATTTGTATGCAAATTTTAGAAATAAAACGTCGTAGGTGATGTAAGTGTACGTAAACCTTGTGGGTCGGAGCGAGCAGGTCAAAGCTGTGAAAAAAGGATGAAGAGCACCGTAGTTAAAGACATTCGCTGCAAGTGCAAGTGATTTCTTTTGTGAAACATGTCTTCAAGAAATCATTCAGACGACTTCACTCGAGGAAGAATGATAGGGAAGCTTGAGGAGGGGCGTAGTGTGACCAGTGTCGCCGAAGAGTTCGGGATCAACAAAAGTGTTGTTTATCGTGCTTGGAATGCCTTTAAAACTACTGGTACAGCTGTTCGGAAGGTTGGCGGTGGCCATGCAAGGAAAACAACACCAAGTGATGACTGTTACATTGTCCTCCAGGCGAAAAGAAACCGTTTTCAGTCAGCGAGCGCCATATCTCAGCAACTGTGCACAGCCACAGAACGACAAGTATCAAGAATTATAGTGGCTAGACGCCTCCACAAAGGTGGCTTATTTGCTAGACGTCCTGAACGCTGCATACCTTTAAAAATTAGCCATCGGCTGCACCGTTTAGAGTGGTGCAGAGAACACGAAACCTGGACACATCATCAATGGAGTCGCGTCCTCTTCACAGATGAGAGTCGTTTTAGTGCTACAAGCGATTCTCAACGCCAGTTGATCTGGAGAGAGGTTGGAGCTCGATTTCATCCCAATAACATCGCGGAAAGAGATCGTTACGGTGGTCCTGGAGTTGTCATCTGGGGTGGTATTATGTTGAACGGGCGGACTGAGCTTCAGATCTTCGACCGAGGTTCTGTAACTGGCGACCGCTACTGCAATGAGGTAATCCTACCCCATGTGCGTCTGTTCCGAGGGGCCATTGGACCAGACTTCATTTTTATGGATGACAATGCCCGGCCACACCGTACTGCTAAAGTTCAAGAGCTACTGGAAAGTGAAGATATCACACGAATGGATTGACCAGCTTACTCTCCAGATCTAACTGCTGCTCCAAACTATGATACTGGTGCTATAAAAAGCTTTCCGAATAAAGATGAATGAAACATATTCACTGAATTAGTTAGACTGATCTTTAACTTATTTAGTTAAACATATTAACTGAATAAGATCAATACCTTCTTGAAAAGGGAAGCGATTCATGGGTTAGCCTGCATGGGTTAGCATAAACGAGAAATACAATCCTGTGGTAGTTCGAATGTAGTGACCTATTTCGAATTATTTACCCACTGCACAGTTTATGTTCTTTACGTCGGACTACCTAATTTATCCGTGTAGAGGCCTTCCCTCCTCTAGGAGGTGTTGAGTAAATACTCAAATATTTAAGGTGAATCAAAATATGTCTGGATATCTCTTCGATTGGAATTTCGCAGATGACCTTTACTTTCTAACAAGCAACCTACAGCAGATACAAAGACCATTTACAATGCGGCAGAAAGATGTGGATTAAAAATTAAAAAAGATTATGAAAATTAGCCTAAAAACAGAATAATAACATATACAGGGCTAACAACTTTCTTCTGTATAAATAAATTCTAGTGGTAGCTAAGTAAATGTCTTTATATATTATATTTTATTAATTTAAACTTTATTTCCACACCACTATATTTAAATGATTTAAAATTCCATATATAACTCCACTTTATTCCTGATCTTTCGAGATGAAGCTTTCAAAATGCTGGTAAAATTACCAGAAATTCTGAAAACTATGGTTTTTAAAGTTGGCTGGCCTGTATAACTCGAGAAGCTTCTAATTGAAGATGTCAACAGTTTTACCTATCTTGGATCAATAATAAATGACAGAGGAGGTGCAGATTAAGCTATCACCAACGGGTTGAATAAAGTGTGCTTCTGCTACTCCAAATAAAATTTGGGCATTGTTATGTATCGGTTGAAATTTTAATTTTAAAATCTCAGTCGATTCACAAAAGTGTGTTAAGTGACAAATTGTACAAACAAGGTGGAAAAGTATAAGATTTCTAAATTTGTTTTTTTAATTGCTGATTTAGACATTTTTTATTGGTTAATTTAAATTAATAAGTCATATCATATTATAGATTAATATATTTCAATAATATCACAACAGTCATTTCAGTTTTCCGATATTTTCAATTAACCAACATAAAAAGTAATAATGGCACAAGGCTAGCGTGATTACTTGATTGAGGGAGGCTACTAAAGATATATCAATGTGAAGCATTCTGAGATAATGTGGGTAACAAATCACTTATTTGGACATCTATTTAATTTGAAGGATTTCGTAAAATAATTAATTCATCCACACACATTCTCTAACAATTTAAACTTGTAATTTTTATACTCAATTTGTTTGTGTACTGTGAAAGAATTATGTAAAGCTAATGCTAGGTGGCTTAAGATTTTTTTTTCTCCATAAGGTAAAATTAAAGAATATATTCCAACTTTTTTAAAAGTAGTAAGTTGCGTTTTTCCAAAACTTTTTAGCAGTCAGTTCACGTGACTGAAATGTCATTTAATATTTATTGGTAAAGCTACTTTATAAAATAAAAGACTTAATTAATTTACATTTGATGAATGTTTTTCCTACTACATAAATATTAAAAATATTTCTAATGTAGTATTTTTCAGAACATTAACTCAGTTCCTTATTAATATTTATGTAGCTTATTATTAAATTAAAAAAAAATTATTCGAATATAATTAAGCATGTATTTTTATGTATCTTAACTATTTTACTTTACTTTGCGTGTGTATTTTATAAAGCTTATTATTCAAATGAAATAAACATTGCAAAGAACATATTTAAGCATGCATATTTTATGTAGGTAATAGATTTTTGTTTTGTATGTATTTTTCTTTTTCGTAGCTTATTATTAAATAAAATAAACTTTGCTTCGAATATATTTAAGCAAGTATTTGTTAAAGTCAAATATAGATCCCCTTTCATTTTCTTTACTTTCTAATAAGAAATAGTTAAAATAATCAATTTTATAATTTTTCCACATTAGTCTTATGTTATGCTGGTAGTGCAGAAAAAAAAATTTAAAAAATATTTTTAAAAATGTGTATGGCTAAGGAAAATTATATTAAATTCAAAATAAAGATAAAGGTTCAAATTTTAATGAAAGAGAACTTTATGCCTTCCAAATGATGCTTAGTAATTTCTTTTTGTTCTTAGCTTATTTATAAAATACGCTGGTCTCCATGTCCCGTGCTCCAAATTTGTGAACAAATTTTCTGAGAGACATTCAAAAAAAAATTCTAAAAAGTTGGTACTTGTTATGTTTTACATACTTTTAAGCATTTCAATGCTTTAGTATCAATAAATTTTGATTTATTTTGAACAAATCTATCAATCCTTTATTTCAGTCTTAAAATTTTTTTTAATAATTGTCATTTTTTTAAATAATTTAAATTTACATAAATGGTAAATTTTTCTTTAATATTAAACCAGAATATACTAAAGATGTTTTGCTTCCTGAAGATAAGAGAGTTAAAATAAAATATACATTCTACATTTCTAGAAATTATCAGTTTTAGCAAATATATTGTATCTTTTAACAGTTGCAAAAAAGATGATAAAAGTATAAAAAATATGAAATATTCTGTGTAAAATATTAAACGTATGTCAAATTTTTCAAAACTATCACTTTGGTTAATAAGATACTATTTAATTTGGTGTTTGAAAAAAAAAATTATATAAGAATTAAAAAAAAATATGAAATAATCAATCTAAAATATAGTACATATTCCAAATTACTCAAAACTTTCAATTTTAGATGATAAGAAGCAGCATGATTTAAAAGTTAAGAAATATAGTATAAAAATAAAAAAATAATATTTGTGAATTAATCAATCTAAAATATGAAATGTTTTCCAAAACAATCATTTTTTGTTCAGAGATTAAATTTAAAGAAGTTAAGTTAATAAGATGCAGCATCAGTCTTAAGCTGAAAAAAATATGCAAATCTAAAAAAAAAACTTTTTTTAAAATGAAGATAAAATTTTCACATGTTATATGTATTTAAAACTTCTAGAAATAAAACATTTTATTAACTGATATACTTAATTGCTTAAAAGTTGCTTAATTTTTTTTTAAGTGAAAAAGTATTGACATTCACAGCACCATTTAAAATGCCGTGGGAGAAGGGCTAAAATATAAGTTTTATTTTGAGTTCTAATTAAGATATACTAATAATTTTTCACCATTTGGGATTGAAAGGGAAGCATTATTATTATTTAGCTATCGTCTTAAAATTGATTAGATCTTTATGCTGCGATGGCCGATTGCGCAAATGATTTTCTAAAACCAGGTGGACTGCTCTGCTTGCATATTATTTCCCCTTGAGAAGGGTGAGTGTACTGCGCAATCTTGCTGACTTTCCCTCGAATCATCATCCAGTAAAACATTTTCTGATAAAATTGTGGTCTCGCCAATAATGTTCGCCCGAAGCAAGTGTGCAGTGGGGGGGGGAGCAATATCAATTAGTATTCCTCCAATTTTTTGTCAATTTTCATTCAATAGTAGTTTTTAATAGTAAGAACAGTTTTTCGACTATAATTAACTATATTTAAATATCACCATATTAATAATTTTTGTTCATTTTAAGGTGACGAAGGGGCATTCGAAGTCTTGAAAATCGGTCTAAAATGTGATTATTCACAGCTTGAAAACCTTTATTATGACCTTAACGATATTATAACCGTTTTATGTCGTGGGCCTTTTTTAAAGTATGTAACCTGTTAGACGCAAGTATTTGAGAAATTTAGGTGAGGGAGCGTTTGAAAAATTCGGTCTTATGTTATATTATTTGAGAAGATTGAAGTTATTCGAAAAACCAGATATGGTTTTGTAAATTATTTTCTCTTTTAATTTCAGGAAACACTGCATCAAGTTTTTATTCGTAATAATAATGTAGTTCATTATTTTATTAGTTCTTACGAAGCTGTGGATAAATAGTTAAATATAAATAATTGTGTGAGAGCATTTTTTAATTATATTACAGATTATTTGATCTTCTTTCTGCACATATTAACTACATAAAACAAGAAAAATTTAACATGTGGTGAAAAATTTTGTCACTTTTCTTAACATTTTTGCTGAAATATATAATATTTTAATAAAATTTTTTATCATTTGGAGACGTGGGAAATTTATTATAAATACAAAAAAGCTATGACCAAATTCGACACTTAAATTTAAGATATTTGAAGAAGCGGAATTAATCGATTTTTAAAGTGAACAGCTCATATGTTAATTGGTATTTACGTCAGATAAAGATTTAACTATAATAATTTGTTCAATTTAACTCGAAATTTTAGCTATCGTAAACATGCTTCAACAAGAATAAAAACAAAATGGAGTTGAAACACAGGTTAATTAACGCATTAACTTTATGAACTATCTGTGTGAAGAAAGTGAATAACTGTATTGCATGCTTAGAAGAACGATAGCTGGAAAAATATTAGCTCCACTAAGAAAAAGTTTATTACAAAATGTGACATTTAAATTATGAGGCTTTGTATAATTATGTTAAAGAATACGATTTTACATTCACCATTGTTTATTCTGTAGTCAATCTTATCTGATACACAATATTAGTTTGTTGACAACAATATTTTGCTATTACTGTTGTTAAAAGAATGCAGACTCGATGACGAGTATCTAGAGCTTTTTAAATATGAGGTTTTGCATTATTATGTAAAAGAATAAGATTTTATATTTACCAATGCTTTTTCGGTAGTCAATCTTATCTGATACAAAATATTAATGTGTTGACAACAATATTGCCCTCTTACTGTACCTAGAAGAATGCAGGCTCGATGATGAGAATCTGTAGTGCGGATTTTGAAGTGTGAGGTACAGCATTCTTTTGTTAAAGAATAACATTTTACATTCAACATTGGTTATTCTGTAGTCAATCATATTTGATACACAATATTAATTTGTTGACAACAATATTGTGCTATTACAGTAGCTAGAATAATGCAGGCTCTATGATGTGAATCTATAATACGACTTTTAAAATATGAGGTTTGCATTATTATGTTAAATAATAACATTTTACATTCAAAATTGATTATTCTGTAGTCTATCTATTTTAATACACAATATTAATTTGCTGACAAAAATATTGTGCTATTACTGTGTTGAAAGGAATGCATTTTCAATGAAGAGAATGTCAATAATGTTTTCAAATAGGAGGTTTTGCATTATTACGTTATGGATTTTACTTTCAACAGTGGTTAATCAGTAGTCAATCTTATCTGGTATACAATATTAAGTTGTTGAAAACAATATTATTACTGTATGACATGATCCCATATTATGAAGAAATATTTAAATCGTTATAATGTTCATTTCATGTCAAACAAAATTATAATAATATTAATACCAAATTTCTAACTAGTTTAAAAAAGTTATTCTGAAAGATTACATTATAACTAATATAATAAATGCAACTTTTTTTGAAAATGTGGTTTTTTTTACTACTAAAAATAATTATGACAGGGAAATCTAATCGTAGTTTAGAAAAAGAAAAGAACGATTTAGTAGAACATCTGACTTCGAAACAAATAATATTAATAATGTGCTTGGAAAAAAATGATTGCAATGAAGCAAAATGAAAATAAAGCAAAAAGCCATTTGCAAATCAGGTTTTGTGATGTTTTGAACGTAACCATCGACTGTAGATGATTTCCAATATTAAAGCAATAAAACCAGCTGTCCAGCCTATACCAATAAAAATAAACACTCCATTTAAATTTGATAACGCTAAAGGTGATATTATTGAGCTCTGAGAATTGTCTATGTTTAAATTTCTTTTTAAATCCAATTTAAAGAGGAAATCTTCTCTGAATTTATTATATAAGCCACCACTTAAAATTCGTAGTACGATTGTATTTAAGCGTTCTATGCAGCAAAAGTTTTTCCTGATTGCAACCCCGAAATGTAAATTTCCAAAAGTGTCCTTCGAATAAAAGTATTTTTCAGGTGGTCCAATAGACACGCGAAATAGATCAGGTGAACCAAGTATTGCTACATGTTCTGGAATTTTGTCAAAGTCAAGGGAATCGTAAAACCAGACATTCTTTTTAATGTATTCCCCTAATCCTCTTAAATGAGGTGAATGGCTTTTCATCAAATTAATTACCTCATCAGTTTGCACCGATGATAGACACTTTATTTTTCCCACCCTGACTGCGAGATAGAGATCCTTGAAATCTTTTATTTGTTTCATTCTGATGGGAGATGTCAAAACTGACAACAGGACTGAGCTGTAACACAAAATTAAAAAGTATGAATAAAGGAGCCAAATTCCAAGTGGTATCCGCCTGGACATGAAGCGAGCTTTGTAGTTCATTCCTTGTCCGAAAGAAGATCCCCACAAATTGAAAAAAACGGAAATAATGGAATCTTTTGGCGAAATCAAAGTTCGAAATAGCACTGACACAGAGAGCAGTGCGATAAAGCATAAAATCCATGTGATTGTGCTGAAAGGATACGTGAATGCCATTGTTTTTGACAAGAACGGAGCATAATTGATCAGAAACGTTTTTTCAATATTGTAGTAAGGTACACTGGAGTGTATAACTTTTGAAAGCTCTTCTGAAATACCTAGATAGCTGAATCCCATGTCAGCTTCATTCCTTTGCAGCATTCCTATCATTCCAGTGTAGTTTCCGGATGCATCCATTTCCCCGTAAAAATTTGGGGGAACAATAATCTCATATTCGAAATTTAATGCACGAGCCAATAATTTTATAAATTCTCCTTCAAGTCCCGAAATAGTGGTAGTGTTGTCGATTCTTGTAACTTCTATCGATTTTGTTGCGGGTAGAACTGCTATTCTAAGTTTCGAGGGAAAATATGCCACCATCTTTTACAAAATCCTTTTAGGTTTAATTTCAGATCAAGTTCTTATAGTTAAATCAGTTCTTAAAGACTAACAGAGTATGGAGATGTCACGTTGGTATGACAAGTTCGCAGTTCTTCACAAGATGAACGACTTCTTTGTGGAAATATTTTTCTTTTTTAAATGAGTTTGCAGATTTTACTTTCGTATCTAACTTTTCGTGTTAATTCTCCTGTTAAAAATTTGATTGGAGTCGTTAAGACAATTCTTAAAATCAAACATGGAAAAAAGAATCTGAGGTATAAGAAAAAATTTTCATTCTTCATGAACGAGATTTTTCTTTTTTTATTATTTTTATGGAATTATTAAATCCGAAATAGTTTGGAGATTTTAAATCTATGTAAAATTCAACGTAAATTCCTAGGATAATATTATAATACTTAATTTATTTTCACACCAGTTAGACCAGGAAAAGTACCAGGACAAAATCTGAAACTGAATTTTTTTACGATTGTTTAAATTAAAGGTAATTTTTGCGCAAATACAATCTGAGTGCATTGGTATGCTTTTCAGATATTCGCCCTTAGTGGTTTATCTATATATATATATCTGTATCTGTATATATATATCTGTATAAAACGTCCCTGAAATACTTTAGGAGTGTAAGTCATTAAATGAAACTATGGTGTCCGATTTTATTATTGTGCTTTCTAACTTTAAATCGATATTGTAGTTTAATTATAGATAGGAAAAAAATTGTGCGTGGTTATTTAATGATAGATTAATAGTGGAATAAGGGATAAGAAATAGTATTATCATGACTCATTAATGAAAGTTTCAAGATCAATAAAAACGAATTGCTATTGATTTTTAACTAATTTAAAACCAGTTGTAATGACATATACATAATGATATATATATATATATATATATATATATATTAACTCATTAAAGCCAGTTTTATGTTTATTTAAACATAAAAGTATTCGATCGGCTGCTATTTGTTTTGGTGCCAATACTTTTATTTGATTAATTTTATGAGTTTTTACACTTAAAAAATAAAACATTTCTTTTATTAATGAGTGCTCTTATAGCAATATCTATGTTTTTGATAAAATATATTTGAACAGCGGAATACAAATGTGTTTTTCTGTCTAATACTCTTGCGATTTTATTTATTTATTTTTGCACTTGTATATCATTACATCTGCGTAAACACCCAGTAGGGACTTTTACTGGAATAGAAATTAGATGTTAAATGTAATGAGTAATAACACTGCCTAATAATTATACGTACAGCAGGAGAAAAAAAATTATTTAAAATGGTTAGATTTTAAAAGTGATGATCGTTTGTCAAAGATTAATAAACAGTACCTCTTTTAAAAAACTAAGTTCATATCACTTCTTATCTATCAATTTAAGTTCTAGTTGTTAAATTTTTTTTTAATTAGTTTTAGGTTTTACTAAGATAAATACAATCAAACTTTGTTAAAGTCAACTAGAAGGGGGACAAAAAAATTATTATTTTTCGAATCCTTGCTATTATTTTTCGAATCTTATTATTTTTCGAATCTATGCATTAAAACAAAAACGCTTACGAATTTATCAATACATTTATCAATATAATGCCATCGTCACTATAACTATCACTTAATCAAGAATTATTAGGAAATATGCAATTTATTTCACCAAGATTTTTCTTACTTTCTGAATTATTCTTTTGTACGCTCTCATTCACTTTAAGCGAGGATGTAATTACTATATTATCCAATATGTAGAACACATCAAGATATTCTACATATTCTCTAACAACAGTTTGAAAAATAAGTTAAGAGGAGCTAGCGTTCATGATATACTTATGAAGTTGCTTCCTACCTTTTTAAATCCGTTGGCCCATCAAATTTTACTTTCCTATTTAATTTCATAATTTGACTTTCCCTTTTTTGCTTTTCATTTACACTTGACACTAGGATTTGATTTTCCAAGTTGTCTTATCCAATATTTGTTTTAAAATCAAAATTCTACAGATATAGTATGAAATAATGGGCTCAAAGTTATTTTTATTTATATTTTCTGCATCAATGGAAACCCCTGATTCACGATTTTATTGATTTTAAAAAAAACCTAGATCTTCCTTCCAATGAGGTGAACTGGGTTTGAATCCAGCAATTGCTGGTCGATACGAATTCCGCTTCCGGCTAGCACTTACCACAGTGCTGACTTAAAATTTCCTCAGCGATAGATGAATCATGGGTTAGAGTCGCCTTGCCATCAGGTCAACCGTGGCAGGGTCTCGTTGTCTCCCCCTCCATGTAACACAAATGCGGGTTTGTTCCATTAAAAATAGTCCTCCACGAAAACAAATTGCTCCCAATGCTTTATCCAGGAGTACCCTTGTCTTCAGCATTGGGTTAAAAATTACAAGGCTGCGTAGTTGAACATTAGTAGACGTAAACCCAAACATTGGGTCGGCTGATCAACGACGGTTATAAATATATCTATCGCACACCGCAAGAAAAGTGATACAAGTCAAAACACAACAATCTTGAGGTTATGTCTATAAAAAATGAATGAAGTCAGGCATAAAGCTCAAAAGGTGTCACATCTCTAGCTCGAAATTTATCCAGCTGAAGGCAGTTGTTTCAGTTGATACAGAATAAGTTTCACAGTATTCCTTAAGTTGATTTTTCTCAAATGCTGCATTTTAGAGTTATGACACTGTTCTTGCCAATTAATATAAAAATGAAATTACGATTTAATATAAAAATTAAATGTAAGTGTGTGTAGTATAAAGTGGATAGTCGCAAGAAAAAAAAATGAAGCACGTTTTATTAATATTGACAGCTAAAATGTTTGAAAATTCATTTTAGGTGAATAAGAGTAATCAGATCTCTATAGTGTGAGAAATGAACTGAAATATCGTAAAATAATATGTTCGATGGCAATATTCCATGAAGACGCCATTGCGATGAAAGTTTTGGCGAAATTTGCAACAAGCAATAATTATGTTATCCTTTTTTGCTGTAAAAAGCCTTTCATAGGTTCTAGGCTACATGCTAACAAGTCATGCAATTATTGCTTCATTATTCTTTTTCTGATTTTGACTTCCAAATTATGGGGCAGATTGTTGATGGAGCTTTTTTTTTACGCCCTTTTCCATTAAAGATAATGATAAATATGAACGAAGAAAAATAAATTTTATTTATGATTTTAAAAATAAGGCAAAATCTAGAGGAGATCATATGTGTTTTTGGAAAATTAAAAAGTGGTAGTAATATTAAAGTTAATTTTATATTAAAATAAAGTTATGTAGATGAAAAGGTGGGAATGACGGAGTGAAGACTACAGCTGTCATTAACAGCAGGTAATAAAGTGGGGATGGAACTGACAGCAGCAAAATCAGGAGAATCTAGTATTGAAGACAATCCCTTAATAGGTTTCATTAAAATAATTAAACTTTTAATTTATTTGACTGAAAAAACTCGAATATAGCCTTCGCAACCATTTACTTTTTCCCAGCAAATAAACTAGTTTTGATTATGTTAATTCCACATTTACGGTGATTTTAATTTTTTTTTTTTAATTTCGTCTAATTATTTTATTTTGTATGTTTAAAAAAATTTCAAAAGGGAGAATAGCGGAAAGTAGCTTACATTACTCTACTTCACTATAAATAAATGCCCGAACATTACTTGTAACACTAGTTACATTCGTAACTTGTTAAATTTTTAATTTAACAAGTTTCTTTGACCACAATCATTTTCATTTATTTATCGCATGGTAAATTTTTAACAATTATAGTTGAAATATTACCCTTAATATTTTGATGAGAATCGAAAGTTTACCCAAATACTTATGTAACACCGTAAAAAAAGGAACAAAAAACAAAGTTTTATTTATCAAATTCAGTAGAACTGCGATCTTTTTCTAATGATGTTGCCATTCACATATTTTTAATTTTTAACATTCATGCTTTAAGTTTTTACCCTTAACCTTTCAATACGAAGCACATAGGTTTATTCAAATAGTAATCTAACAAAGTAATAAATTGGAACAAAAACAATATTTAATTTAGCAAGTATAGGAATAAATGTGTGCCTCGCGTAACGATAAGTCCGAAATTTTCATTATAGAGTGTTGCACATTTGGACTTATTTTTTTAGAATGAATGTCCGGTATTTTTAAATGCGTAAAAAATAATTTACTTAATGTCATTTTATTGAATTGTTTTAAAAAAAAATTGCATAACTCTACGTTTAGTCCAAATAAATAAAGAAATAAAAATATCCTCTCTGAAATTTTAAAGGACTCATCATAGCTGAGCAATACATCTATAATTAGCTGAATCCCGTAAAGGCCTAGCCTTTTTAAAATATAATCTTTTATTTTTATCATTTGCCCTTCCTAGTTATTACCATATGTTTCTCACTTTTTTTGAAAAGAAGGTGCAGCAAAATAAAAGAGAGGGACGGGAAGGAGTGTACCTATTAAACTACATTTCAATAGAATGTACCTATATATAATAGAATGTAAACTATAATAAAGAATGTATAACTATATTATAATAGAATGTAAACTACATTTGTACCTATTAAACTTCATTTCAATAGATTTCACATAATACTAATTATTGATAGGAAAGGACAGAAGCTCTTGAAAATGACAATTCTCCATCATTGACTTCATATTTAATAATTATGTAAATATGTATCGGAAAATTTCTGGTGTATTCCTTATCTGTTTTGCTTTTACAATTATTCAATGGTTTAACTATGAATGCCCTTGAAAATTTATTGACAGACTGCAGTATATTGATATTTATTGTTAGCAACCCATTATTTTATTATTTGAAAAACAACTTTTAACTCATTTTCTTTTCACAACGAACTTTTGCATTTTATTGGATTGTTATTCTTGTTTTAGAAAAGTTTTTCATTTGCATCGAAATGTTAAAAGTTCCATTATTAAGTTTGCTCGGAAATAAGCAAAAATACCATTAAAATAAAACCCGTTAAAGCTCTTAAAAAATATAGTATTTGAAGAGGGAAAAAAAGGACGAAAAAGAATTTAGTAGAATTCCATGCTTAATTTGCAAAATCTAAATAAATAAAGATAAAAAAGTGTGATTTTATGAAAATTATAGTTATTTGGAAGAAAGGAAAATAAAAGGGGAAATGTATTTTGTTTAAAGAGGGCTACAACCCTCAGCCTTTGAAACTATAGTTTTTCCAATATCAATACATCCCGCAAGGTAGCTTTTATGAAAATTTCCGGTGATACCTGATTGCGCTGATGGTTTTCTAAAACATGGTGGACTGCGCTGCTAACATCTTATCCCCCTTTAAGAAAGGTTGGGGGAGTGCGCTTAAGGCAATCCTTATGCCCATCCCTCCTACAATATTGTTCGCCAGAAGCTAGTGCTCTAGCTCATGGGATGAGGGGGGTGTAACAGTTTAATAAAATAATTAATGGTGCGAATTAGATAAGTTATTTATGTATTATTATTAAAATGGATAGAAGGGTTACATAATTGGATGTATCACTGGTGTAATAAATAGAAACTTATTATAGTTTTTTTTCAATACTTTTAAAGATTGATTATTTTTCTGTAGATGGCACCACTATGGTAAAGTTTAAATTCAATCATAATAATGATATTTTTTTTGGAAATTTTGAATTAGTCGTTTAAAATGGGATTTTTAGGGTGAAATCTGGGTAAGTAAATTTATTAAATTGAGGATGGTATTATAACTTCTATAGGGTATTAGTGGGTTTATGACTGTTTTTTCGCAGGAATCTTTTTTTTTTTGGTTCTGACGTCCGCCGGATGCGGGATGACTCTGAATTTGGTAAACAGGTCAATCTAGATTCTTTCGCCTTGCTGAAGGGAGGATAAAAGAGAAGTGAAGAGTGTGGCTAAAAGGAGTAACCCGGAGGATACTTAGCTTGTCCGCGGGAAGGGTGGTCCGTGTCAGCACCACGGAGATGGTGGATCGGGAACTTAAGAAAAGCTAAACTGAAGTCTCTAGCGGGAAGAACGACCGTGATTAGCCGAAGGCCGATATCTTCGAGACGGTGGGCCAATACTGGTCGATACGAATTCCGCCACAGTTCTGAAGTAAAACATCCTTACTAGTAGACGGATCATGGGTTAGAGTCCCATTGCCGTCTGACTAACCGTGAGAGGTTTTCGTGGTTTCTCTCTCCGCATAACGAAAATACGGTTTAGTTCCATCATCAAAATGTCCTCTACGAACACGAAATTTCTCCCAATACTTGATCCTGCAGCTCTCTAGTCTTCTTGATTAGGTTCAAAACTACAAGGCTACGTCATAGAACATTAGTTTCCGTAATCTCAAAATCGGGTTAGATGTTCAACGACTGTTATAAAATAAAATTTATACTGCTGAATTATAATTATGAAATTTTACTATTAATAAAATTCAAATTTAATTGTAATTTTTTAATATTGGTGGCTTTAAAGAAATTATTAACATTTAATAAAAATAAAGGTTTATCAAATATTAGAAGATTTTCAGCTCAAATTTGCCCGAGTAGGATTTGTACATGATTAAAATATAAATTTAGTTAAGAACGAAATTTTTAATTATAACATGCAATCAACTCAATGATTTCGTGGTTTCCCTTTCCATGTAACGCATATGCTGGTTGGTTTCATCAAAAGTTCCTCCACTAAGGCAAATTTCTCCCAATATTTGATCCAGAATTTCCCTTGTCTTCTGGAATGGGTTCGAAATTACAAGAGTACGGAGTTGAACATTGGTAGTTGCAAATTTGGGTCGGCTGTTCAACGACAGTTATGAAATAGAACGAAAAGTATATGGCGTTGTACTTCACGTCTACCGTTTTTTTTCCGTTTCTTTTTAATGTATAAAATTTCGGTTTTTCAATTGTAAGTAATTCTACGTGATAGGAAAATATTCAGATATAGCCCAATGTGATTTTTACCTAATGAAACATACCTAGAAATTTCAATGTGGATTTCAGTTGCTTTTTTTAACAGTTTGAGTTGTTTTACTACAACTACCATCTGTTAAAAAATGTTAGAACTAAAAGTAGCAACTCTAGGGAAGAGGAATTTATGCTTAATTGCACGAATTAGATGCATGAATTAAATTTTTGTATTAAACCATTTTTCTATTACACTTTTAAGAAGAAAAAAAAAACAGTCAGTTTAATCTACAAATAACTGAATTTAGAACCATAAACAAATTTAGTTATGAAACTCAAAATAGATATTACTTGGATCATAAAATTAAATCATTTTAACTGAATTAAATCATTTTAAATGAATTAAGAAAAACGCTACCACGTAAAATAAAACTTAACCTTTTGAAGAGAAGTTTTAGAAAAAAATAATTTAATATTGACACGTCAAAAACTACTTCTGGTAAAAAAAGCTGGTAGTTTTTACTGTAATATCAGTTTCTACCGAAACATGTTACAGAACAAAAATTCACATATATCGTAATTTTTACAGTAATAATTACCATAACACAAATGAATCCCTCTAATTAAATAAATATTGCTGTAAAATTTGCGGTGTAATATTTTGCGGTATAAATTGTTTTTACAGATGATGTACCCAAAGTACCAATACCGCAATTCGATCCGAAATTTTTTACAGTGCATAAAGTTAGTGTAATTAATCTTGTAGTATCACTGCATTAAAACGTTTATTTGTTGGTAATTACAAGTTAGCTTTTAAAATTAAAATTTCCCCTGACATGCAATCTATATATATATTTCTCTTACACGACACCAAAAAAAAGCCTCATTGCAACTCCCCGAATGGCAACGTTAGAAAATCGACCAATGATTGCTGCTAAAAATGTCACATGGCAAATCTAGACGAGGTGGCTCAACATATAGAGTTTTTAAAAACGGAAACAATAACCAGAGTGAGCATTATCAGGTTGTTCAATTCAGATTCATGCCCTAAAAACATGATAATATTTAATTTAAACTCAATTAGGAATTAATTAATTTACTTTATTTTCTTCATATATACAGAGAACAGTCGGCAAAGAATTCTGTTAGGCTAAAAAACATTTCGCTAAAAAAAGAACGAATAAAATAAACAAAACAAAGAAATAAAAATAAACAACTTAAAAAATATAAATGCTGTTGCCAGTCATAGAATGAAGTTAACTTAGCAACATAAAACAAAATGACCATAGAAGCGCAACTGGATCAAAATTATGATACCTGAGCGCTTGACGTAACAAATCCTTCAATTGTATAAGTGTTGTACCGCCAAATGCTCAGATTAACAATTGTGTTTTTAAAGAAATTCTATAAAAAGTTTTATATAAAAAAAACTTCTATCCAGCTACTTCTACAACTGCTTCTTGAAGAACTTGGCTCATTGAATAAAAATATTGTTTTAATTTTACAGTACTAACTTTACTTCTACTTACATTATTGCTATGACCCTCTTTCATTACATTTTACAACTTCATGCTAAATTTGAGGACTTCAAGTTGTTTTGTGGTTGAATACTGACATAAATGGGTACTTAAAAAAATAATATTTAGAGGTTAAGAGTTGCCTCAGAAAAATTTGAATTGTTGACACTGAATTTAATAATGGAAGCAATCGTTTTTGTGAAAAATTGCATTGTATTGCTGACATCAAAACTATATATCCTTTTATATATATATATATATATATATATATATATATATATATATATATATATATATATATATATATATATATATATATATATATATATATATATATATATATATATATATATATATATATGCATTTTACAACTTCATATTAAACTTCTGTTGTGTATCTGAATACTGACATTTGGAGCAAAATTAAGGTTTAGAATTGCCTCGGAGAAATTTGAATTGTTAACAATGGCTTAAACAAAAAGTTTTATTTTAACTGACAAATACTATATTATAATTTTAACTTTTTCTATGACTATACTCATTTTCTTACTCTTTTCTTTGTTTTTTATACATTTTATATTTTTGTGATAAAATAAAAAACTTATAATTGTTCTGCTTCTGAACACTGATGAAAACACAAAATGATGGGCTTCATCAACAATCAAAAATATATACGTTTATTTCACAAATTCTATATTATTAGGGTGGCGCCCTTCAGAGAATTAAAAATACAAAATTATCTTCATGGAAGCCGATGCTTTACATCCGGCGTTCAGTGGCAGACTACTATTTCATATTATTTTACAACACATGGCTTTAGCCCTCTGGTGGGAAAGACTTTAAAACAAAACTTACAACAGTTACTTTTCTCAACAACTGAAATTTAGAATAGTGTGATTAAGCAAAATATGTGAACTGTTAGCAATTTCAAGTTAATATTGAAATGTACAGGTTTAGAATTTTCTGCAGTGAAAAGTTTTCGGAACTTCAGTATTCAAAAAAGTATACAAAAGCTGGACGTTAAGAACGTATCCAACGAGCGAGCAAAGCGTGCAATCCGAAAAGGACTGCGAAAGCAGTTCCGGGGGTTGACGAGCGCCAGCGAGCAGGGGGCGAAGCCTCCTAGTTTAAAATATAGTTTCAAAATAACATGTATTTGATTCACATTGTGTAATTGAAAGTTACTTTTCTTTTTTAAGTTTTTTTTCTTCTTTTTTTTTTGAATTATGGTAATATTGAACCTAAGTAGTACAGATACCTAAAATAAACATATGAACGATAAGTAAATATACTAAACACAGATTACGACGCTGTTAGTATTATGCAGAATATTTTTCTTTTCATTCTACGTAGGCAATATAGGAAGGCGTTAAAATTTACTTGAAAATAATACACACATAAAATGTTAATCGTTTTTACCCTTTCAAAATGTTAATCATTTAATAAGTTTTAGGTTACTTTAACAAACTATTTATAAATTTCAATAGATTAGCATACAATTTACAAGCTGTTTTTGAATATGTATCATAATAAGTAATTTAGATGCAATTTATATAATATATTAAACCTAACATAAATAATAAAAATATTGAGTTTTTTAATGACCATAAAATAAATAGTTATTGCATGGCGTTTTTCAAAACATTTTCATGTAGAATATAGAACATTATGTTTTCTTTTACATTAATTTTAAATGCAGTTTGTGGATTAGCAAACATAAATAATAAATGTCATAATGTTAAAAGCGATATTTTTTAAACTTTGCGATGCATTAATATCATTTTAATTATTTCAATGTTGTAACTCTGTTTAATTTTCATAATTGGTCTTTGTGTTTGGGATATTAAATATAAATTTTAACACGTCAATTTTTTTTTATTTTCCACAAAAATTCACTACAAAATAGCAAAAAAGCAAACCCATACATTAAAATCATACTTTTGACAACATGTTTTGACAACTTCCTCAAATGTAACGCGAATAAATTTCCTCATACTTGTAACAATGCATGCTTTGATATTGTTTCAGCTTCCACACAATATTACGGGAAATTGGAATTACATTTTCTGCAGAATCAACTGAAATACGACTAACTAAAAGGTATAAAATTATAATCGATAGCTTTAAAAAAATTCAGTTTGCTTATTATAAAAGTTTTTGACAACGGTAAATTGAACTCTGTAGACGGTATCAGTGCTTGGATCGATTTTTGACTTTTTAAATCCCATTACTACTATACCACATATTATTTAGATCGATAGCTTTAAGAAAATTCAGCTAGCTTATTATAAAAGTTTTTGACAACGGTAAATTGAACTCTGTAGACGATATCAGTGCTTGGATCGATTTTTGACTTTTTAAATGCCATTATTATTATACCACATATTATTTAGATCGATAGCTTTAAGAAAATTCAGCTGGCTTATTATAAAAGTTTTTCGGTAAATTGAACTCTGTAAACGGTATCAGTGCTTGGATCGATTTTTGACTTTTTAAATGCCATTATTATTATACCACATATTATTTAGATCGATAGCTTAAGAAAACTCAGCTAGCCTATTGGATCGCTTTTTGACTTTTCAAATGCCATTATTATTATACCACATATTATTTAGAAGACAAACAATATTATTTTATCTGATGTGTTTGTATGGAGTTAGTTATTATGCAGATGAAGTACCACTCAGTGCAAAAACGAAGATTCATTTTATGCGGCTTATTCTGATTAAATCTGATTAATCGTTAAAAATTATTCTAAAATATTAAATAAAAAAAATAAACTAATCGATTCGCGTATTATAAGGATGTCATTTTTTCTCTTGCTCAAAAGCAAATTTCTTTAATTGCAATGGAGTCTCAATTTGTTTAGGATTTATAATTCCTGTTTCTGACAGAAATACATTGTGATTTATTGAATAACTAACCCTCCTTTAAATATTTAATTCGTAGAATACTTATTGTGTGATGAAAAGTGACACAAAACTTTTATTGACAAAACATGAACAACAATAGCAAAATAATAGCTTTCAATAACTACTTTTATTGATGTTTTTGTATACTTAATAAAACTGTGTTTGAAAATTGCATAATCGTTCAATCTAAACGAACTTTTAATTTTATATGTGTTAAAACTTTTTTACAATACAGTTTATATTGCAAAAAGTCATAATTGGTAATAATATCAGAATAATAAAAGGAACTAATGAAACTAAATCGACTTTTATTCTACACGTAAATAAAGAAATAACAGGAAGTTGTGCAATATCGTAACTGTTACAAAAGAGTGCGGTAATCCTTGGTTACAATATACGAAAAATAATTTTTTTGTAGTACGATAGATTAAAAGAAATCATTCTCAGCTGAAAAAAATTTCAAAATGCGAAAATGTTTTTAATTCTTGGTTTTGTGTGACGTTTAGCAAAGAAAACTTTCACCTGTTGTAAATTTAATAGCAAATTTAGTAATTTTATTTTGAATCAAAAACAATTAATATAAAATTTAATAAAGCATGAATGTAAAATTTGCTTATTCAACCCTTTTGAGTGATATGCTAGATTAGAATAATTATTAAAATAAGAAGCATCTAACTGTTCAAAATGCACAGAGTTGTTAGAATTTAAAAACTTTAGTTAGAACATATTCGAAAAAAAAGAAAGTCATTACATTCTGAAGAATTTAAGTATCCATCATTAGTTTTATCTAGTAACCCAAAATTATTAAAATATGATTTAAAATCGACATTACTGCAGAAACAAAGAAGAATAGAAAAAGAAAGAATAAGAAAAACTGCATTAACAAAGTCATATCAGAAGAAATTAGTCATAGAAGTAAAAAGAAGCCGTAAAAGAAGAAAGAAGCCATAGAAGTAGAAAGAATCTATAGAAGTAGAAACAAGCCATAAAGGAAGAAAGGAGCCATGAAGGAAGAAAGAATCCATAGAAATAGGAAGTAACCAATGAAGAAGAAAGAAGCTATAAAAGAAAAAAAAAGTCATACAAGCAGAAAGGAACCATAGAATTAGAAAGAAGCCATAGAATTAGAAAGAAGAAATACTATTATAAAAGTGCCATTGAAGTAGAAAGACGCCACACAAGTCATAGAAGAAGAAAGTGTTGTATGACATTCTATAAAAATTTAAACAAATCTCAATTTTGTTAAAACGAAGCAAAAAAAAATTTTTTTTTTTTAATTTTATGTCAAAAAAATATATTGAATAAACTCGAACAGGAACACATCAAACTAGTGTTATTCAAGATTAGGAAAATCATTAAACCCTGAAAATTATTTGCATCATTTGTGTAGTATAGAAATAGAGAATAAGTAAGCATTTGTAAAATTTATTTTTCAAATATCAATTAAAATTTCAAAAAACAGGAAACGGCTAAAATATGATACAAATATTTTGAAATGCATCTTACTTAAACGAAATTGCTTTTTGTCGTAAAAGTTTTATTTTGAAAAGAAAGCTGAAAAAATGTTTAAAAGATTTGACGAATTTACAATTTTATTTGAGTGTGTTGCTGTATGTGGCATTATGCAATCCAAATTCAAATCACTTTCACTGTTATCCGTGATTTTTATAATTTTATTTCACTTTCTTTGTGTAGACTCGGCTACCTTAATAATTCTGTACATGGCGAACACACCAGCTGATGTCAAAGTGCATTGCATTTATATACTTGGACACGTTTTTCAGCTTCTAGCATGGCACACACTACGCAAGAAAAGAGACATAGAGCAGCTTCTTATCCACCCTAATAAATTGTCTCAGACCAGACAGCCTGTCATGAATAAACAAAAAAGAAGCAGAAGCATCGTAATAATTTCCTTAGCAGTTGGTAGCCCTATCTTTTTTTTCAATTTCATGGTTTGGGCATCTGATGACGAATTTAGAAATATTTTCACGCATTATGCCATGTATAACACCCAAACCGATAATGAGAATTTAAAAACGGCTTGCTTTGTGTTCAAGTTCTTCCTGGCAGGGCTAAATATGTATTTTCCAAACATGATTTTATTGCTGTACATAATGTTCTGCCGCTTCGTAACTTATTCGCTTTTACAATTTGAAAAAGATTTGAAAACGTCATTTGAAACGTGTTCTATTATGGCTTGCAAAGATCTTCTTGCTGAGAATTATGTTCGAATACTCCATAGTTTATGGAAGATTCAGCTCACATGTTCTAGATTTTCCCTGTTTCAGTGTCTGTCATTTATGAGTTTCACTTTTTCAACTATAGCCACGTTTCTAACAGAATCACACACAAAAACATTGGGTAGTAATGTCAACGTATATTACGTTATCGAGCATATCTATATTGGGATTTACCAGATAACGTTGCTGGTTTGTTTCTATTACTTTGCCGGAGAAATACCAATCCACATGAAAAAAATCAAGGAAACTTTTTATGCATTCTATCCAAGATTAAGATTACTACTCAAAAAGGAATCTAAATCACTCCAAGACTCTCTTTTAAAAGAAATTATTGATTTCCCGGTAACTGTATTATCTGGATCCAATGTTTTGTTTTTCACAAAACAAAATTTGCTGGTAGTTCTTGGGTCATTTATTACTTTTGGGCTAATTCTTGTGAATCTGAATCTGTAACGGAGAAACCTGTACAAATACTGTACACAAGGTCTTCGTACTTTTTACAGTAATTTGATCGCAATTTTTGTAATGTAGGAGAAATGTAAGATGAGTAACTGTAAAATAATGGTTCTGGTTTGAATTAATTGCTGACTTAAAAACATAACTGCATTACTTTTTTATTACTTTAGGGCTAATTCTTGCGAATCTGAATCTGTAACTGAGAAACCCGCACAAATGCTGTACACCAGGTCCCAGTGCTTTTCACCGTAATTTGATCTCAGTTTTTTGAAATAAAGGAGAAATGTAAGATGAGTCGCAATAAATTAATGATTCTGCTATAAAGTTAGTTGCTGAATTAACAACGTAGCTTTATAATTTTCTTTTTTACTTTTGGGCAAATTCTTATAAATCTGAATTTATAAACTGAGAAACCAGTGAGTAACTTCGATTATTATTATCATTTAAATTTCGGGAAGTGTTTCTTAATTCCATGATGCATTGTAAAAAACTCAGAATAAAGTTTTTGTAAAAAATACTGGCACCCTGAATGCCGATAATTTTTCCGTTAAATTTTATGAGACAAGTTATCTGATATACTGTAATTTTTACTGTAATATTTTCTGTAAAAACACTGAATTACTGTATTTAAATGAAAAATACAATAAAAATTACGGTTTAAAATTTTATGGTAAAAATAAATTTTACTGTTAAGCGAATTTAACAGATGTTGTAAACAAGATGTCTATATTTTTTACAGTCAGTTTTTTGAAATGCAAGGTGAATGACAATAAAATAATAGTACTGGTTTAAAATTAATTGGTGAATTAAAAATGTTTCCCGTAAGGTTTCTTACTATCTTGGTAATGTTTATAATTTATTGTCTCGGTCATAATTTTGTTTATTTTTGTATGGTTAAGCTTATAACATATAAATTAACTTCTTTTACATTTACAGATTCTTTTCCTTGTTGCATTATTTCCATGAGTGTTATTATATCAAAATGTTTTCAACTTTGCTTTCTAACTTTGCATTTAGGTAGGAGAATAATTGTGTTTATAAATTGCAATTCTGTACTTTAAATCTTTGACTATCATTATGATAAATATTATTTAAATCATTAACTATTCATTAAAATTATTTCTGTTATACTTGTACAGTCAGACCTCGATATAAGGTCACCCTAAGGGACATCGCAAAAGTGACCTTATAAGCGGGGTGACCTTGTAACCGATTCATTAGCAGTTCATAACTAAGCACGTAAATAGTACACATTGGGATTTTTTAAAAATGGTAATACAAACGAAAACGATCGGCCGTAAATTAAATATTTAAGTCAATAAATTTTAACAGAATTAGTAGAGAATTAAAGAAAGTTAGATTTTAATTTTTATTTTATTTAAAATAAAGCTGTTTACAAATTTCCTCAAAGTGTAGTCCGCAAAAAAATAACGAATCACCCTGAATAACTTTCGTTCTAATGATCGGATTTTCACGAACTAAGTGTCAATCTTAATGGTTCCTGGGGGTGACTTCAAATATGCTAATTAATTAGTGCTAACTATTAATTAAGTTACGAAATCAGACACAAAAACGTACTTTCTCTGAATAAACATGCATTTTTTTTTACATATTTGGATTTCTTATCTTCAAAATATAGGGGGTAGCCGCAATCTGGGAAATGTGGTTCCCATAGTTTGGTCAGGAGAGCGATTCAAAGTTCGTACCCCTTAATGTTAATTTCGCTTTTTGCGTTTTCAGTCATATTTTCAAAACTAATGAAGCAATTCAGAAAAAAATTGCACCCACTCATAAAACTCATTTACCCAAAGCTAATTTCATGCAAAAAATAATTTTTAATAATCATTTATTATTTTTTATTATTTAATTAATGTGAAGTTGAAAAAATATTGAATTATAAGGTATGAATTTTTTTATACCATATTAATCTACATATTTTTCAATTGAAAAATCTAAAGTTTCAACTGTTTTTATTTATTAGAAGCTGAGAAAATTAAAATTAATTATTTTTAAAGAAATTATTTGGCGACAATAAAGAAATAACTAATTGGGGCGATTAATATTAAAATGTGATAAACTTGGGAGGAACTAGACTTCGCGCGCGTAGCGTAAAATTTCATTCATATTTTTTTCGCTAATAATCGTTTGCTAATCTTTTTATTTTTATTTCCTTCACACTATAAAATACGATGTTTCTTTTTTAGTCATTTAATAATTTATTTCCAATTTAGTAAAGGATTTTGAATAAAAAACACTTTATTCAACAAATGTCTAGTTTTAAAAAAGCGTGCTTCTGATAGAATACACCAGATTGTGCTTATTTAATGTGATTATTTTTTTTTTTTTATTTTTTTTTTCAATAACTGATACAATTTCAATAATATACATGCGTATGCATAGATTTGGAATAATATATTTATCAATTTCTTGAATATATATTTTATAAATATTAATAAAAATACGTAGTCAACATTTTTAAACATCTCTCACAACATCGCAAATTTCTCAAAATATTATAGGGTAAAATAAACAAAGAAGGAACACTTAAGCTTAGCTTGCCTTTAAAAAAAAATTCATAAAAGTTTCAGAATTTGTAATTTTAGCTAAATGTTGGTGTCGACATATTTGTTATTAAATGCAGATTATGTAAAAAAAAGTTAGATAACTTGCATAATATTGTTTTAAGCTTTTGGTGGTTTAAATAATAAGTAGTAAGATGACCAAGTGAAGGAACAGTTCTTACCAGTGAATAAACACTAAATTTTCCAGTGAATGAACACTTAATTTTGAGAATGTTTGATGCTCGTTAGGAATCCATAGGTCACACAAATATCTAAAAACAGGATTTTCTTGGAATTACGACATATAACCATAGTTAATGTGGAAAATAGTCTTTACTAAATACTAATGAGGAAAATACTTTTTTTTCAGTCATGGAATGGAAAGTAAAATATGTTTGAATACATAATTTAAAAAAAATGTTTTTCATTTTTTTCTCACAGTTTAATAGTCCGTTCTAAATTATGAATGTTTATCATTGTGTAATCCGATGATGTTTTTATTATTATTATAATTCGATCATTTTTTTGTTTACTCTTTTCCTAATATTTTTTAAGCTTTTGTTTAAAAATCTTTTTAAGTATTTTTTTATCTCTTCGTCATGAGTAAATAGCGCATCGTTACTCTCAAAGCATGTGTTTTGTTGATAAGTTGTCTTGCTCATTAACTCTTGGTGTCTGTTTTGCATGCATTTGTTACAGTCAACGTTTTCTACATCGAATGGAAAAATATCGCATTTCATAAAAGCATTTTAACTTCATCAGTTGATGCCTCAAATCTTATTTAAAAATGGATGTAAAATTTTCTAGACATATTGTTTTACAATTCTTTTGTTTTCAAGATCTAACGAGAGATTTCCATGAATTAGGTAGAAAACTTGTGCTAACTAAATGCTTGTGTAAAATGCTTGTGTAACTAAACAGTGAAGGAACATGCCTGTTCCTTCACTGGTTAGAAGTTTTTTATTTTTAACATAATTTTGAGTTATAATATGACAAAAGGTACAAGAAAATTAAAATTTTCTTTTATTTTCATTAACTTGAAAAAATCCCAGTAAAGGAACACTTGTTTATTCATTGGTTTTTCATCGTTCGGTAATCCAGTTAATAAACACCCCCTAATCTCAGTACTTGCTTATGTTATGATGCTTAAAATAAATAAAACGTAACTTCAATGACCATATTTTGAATTCTTTTTTTCACAATGAGAAAAAAAAGCATTATTATATGCAATTAATTGTAGTTTAACCGGATAACAACAAACACTGACCTTATAATTTTGTCAAAGAAACAAGGCGTTGAACAGATACTAACAAATTCAAAACTTTTTCCAGAGAAGACTCAAAGACCAGGTAACTAAATGCATTGTTAGATGACTTCCTAATGTTAGGTAGTAAGCTACTGTTACCAATCAATCTAAATTAAAACGTTTAAAATCTTATTTCTAAGAAATATCTATGAAATGCTCCTTCATTTGTTGGTTTACCCTATATCATCTTAATCTTAAAAGAAATTTCCGGAAGTGCATCGCAGAACTATTTTACCAACTATTTAATTAAATTTTAACATTTTAAAAATCTTATTCTTTACCATTTTACGTTTATTATTTCTTCATTAATATACTAATAAATGTTTTTAGAACTTAAATTTAGATTTTCCTTAATTTAGGTTTCCTTTTTAAATTATAGTCAATTTTTTTTTAAAGAATTATTGTCTGCTAGCTAAGAATAATACCTTGTTAATAAATTAAAAACATTCAGCTGTTTAAAATTATTTAAGGCAAAACAGCTGATTATTTACTTAGCATACTATTTTTTTTGAAAAAAGAATATAAATTATTGATTGTCTTTTTTTTGTTTCTTGTGACTTCAACTTAGATTATCTAAAATAGTGTTGATGTTTTATAAGTCACTACAAAGAGGATAAAGATACCGAACAGCTGTGGAATACGTAGCCAATTTTTTTAGTGTCTTAAAATATCGCAGTATCTTAATTGTCGTCCTACTATCTTGGTTGTGAAATTAAATTTTTAATTATCTGACCACGTGTGATTCACTAATTATTTCATTACATCTTTATCTTTTACTCCTTATGATACCAAGTAGATTTTTTTCTGATAATATACTAAACTATTTTGTTTAATTTTTTACTTTAGCATGATTTCCAAGATATTATTGTAGTATAATTTATTATCAGGAAAATGCCTTATTTTGTTAAGCAGGAAATACTGAAAATTGAAATTTGCAAGGATTCCGAAGCTGTGCCAATTTTAGAGTCATCTGATTTTTAAAAAAAGTGCTATAAAAAAGACACAATTTCCGAATTTATTTTAATAAAAATTTTTTTAAAAAAAACGTGGCAAGTAGGCTAACATACTTTTTACAGAAACTGTGAAAACTAATTTTTCCTATATTTCGTCAAAAGAGGATAAGAATGATATTGCTCCAAGGGACCTACTCAATAATTTTGCTATTTCTAGAATGAAATCTGTTTGATCGAATCATATTATTCCTTGAAAATTAAAACGAGGGAAAAATTAACTTTTATTATTTATCTAAGCTTATTCCATTTATTTAATGATAGCGGTATTAATGTTAAGGATATGCGTTGGAAGCTCCGTTTATTATTATACTATAAATGCATTAAATCATGTAGCTTGAATAATTTATTTTAAGTAAATTATTTAATAATTTTAAGCAAATAAGGGTGTAAAATTAAACTCGATCGAAATACTCCGAAAGTATACCCTGAAATATATGTCGAATAAACTTTGGAATCGATATATAAAAAATACCTTTTCAAACAACTTCGAGTAGGACGGAAACGCTAACTTGTTTAAAAAAGTTGTCCTTGTAACTATTTAATTTCGATTTCTAGTACTAGGGAAATTCCATTTTCACATTCGACTTTTGAAATTTCAATTCTAAACGGAATTTTTTTATGACCTTAAATTAAAATGTTAAGACTTGCAGCAAAAAAAAAAATTTTTTTTTACTGCATTGATTTTTTTACAAAGTAGTGAATTATTATTTTTTCAATCTAAGAACCTGTGCCTATAACATATGTAAAACTTATTTTAAAATCGAGTGAAATAATTTAATATGTTGTGTAACTAAATGGATAATCCCAAGAAACTGAATAGAAAAGATAAAAACTTCATTGATTAAAAAAAATAATAGATGATAATAAAAATAGACATGTTTTGAGCGTCCAATAATAAAAGTCACAAGTTATCCAAGCCTGACAAGTCTTGAGAATGGGCGATTATATTTGAAATCTCGAAACATGTCGAGTTTTACTTCCCTCTTCATATGTTTTGAAGCCATTTGAGTTTTATCGTCAATTATACTGCTTTACATTTGGATCTTGATCATTATTTTGATAAGGATTTTACACTTGTTAAAGTAAACATATGCATTTTAATATTTTATCAGGATTCATGTGGTTTTTGAAAACGTAAGAGCATCAATATTGTAAAAGTTATATTTAACTAAAAAATTAACATTTTGACACCAGATATTTTGAGTTAATGAAATTAAATATTTTATCTTTTAAGTTTTTGTGCCCCCATTTCAGTATCTTACGGATCTTACGAGCTCTGTTTAAAAAGAGAGCATCAGATATATATAAGAAAACAAAAATAACCATAGTAGCAGTATTTGGTGATAAATGTAGCTTATCGTAAATGAAGAATATGCTGTGCGACATTTTATGGTGAATTTGCGAACGTATAAGTTTCAGAATGTATCGAAACATGAGGATGCTATTTTCTAATCATCTTTATCCAAAGAAAACGATGTAACCTAAATATCTAGTAGAATGAAGCGATTTTTTTAAACAATGAATCCTACAATATGCAACATATTATTTCAATATCTTATTCTTAAACATAACATATTTCAATCTTTTTAAAATGCCACTAAACATTCAGCAATTCCTTGAGTTATAGAAAAAAGAAATATCGTAAATTATAGAAAACCTTGTGAATGTGCATTCGAATTATTATACAATCTACGTTTTATTTTTCAAGCACTTTTTTTTTCTTCAAACTTTCTTGCCTAGAAGACTCGATTAAAGCTGTAAAAATGATTATCCCTAAAATTTTGTATATAGCTATAATAAGTTATGTTCATTTGATTTTAGTATAAAATCCTCGAATAAATATAGTAAAAACAGTGCAATCTAAATAATATCAGATAAAAAGTTCATGCATTTAAATTCTAAAAACTATCATAAATAATTTATAAATCGATTCAAATTTACTTTTCAAAGGAGATTAAAATAATTTTTTTTTTTTGCTTTTTGGACAGAAATCCCCTAAAAAATTGTTTATTGCCAAGAAACTTCGAGATATTTTCTATTAACAATAAATTAAACCTCTCCGAGCAATCACTGAACATTATTTCAATTTTTTACTATCAAAGCTTGGTTGCGTAGCAACCTAGTAAAACTAAGCACTCCTCTTTTGAATTAGTCAATGGGTTATCTTAAAATATTTATTTGCGCAGGCGACTTTTTTTGGCGGTTCTCTGGACTATTGCCAAATATATAAACCTTTATTGCGGCCCAATTTACCACCCAATTTTTTTAAAATTTTGTCTACCCCCCCTAATTCAAGTGTCTAGATTCCAATTGCGTTTTTGTGTCTGATTTCGTAACTTAATTAATAGTTAGCACGAATTAATTAACATATTTGAGGTCACCCCCAGAAACCATTAAGATTGACACTTAGTTCGTGAAAATCCGATCATAAGAACGAAAGTTATTCAGGGTGATTCGTTTTTTTTTGCGGACTGTACATACATACATTACACCTTTCCTTATTCAGAATAATCATATATGCAGGACTGTCTCGTTTTTTGTTTCATTTTTCGAACAATGTTGTAACTTCTCAAAATGTTCCTCAGCTCCCTCATGGTTTGTAAAAAAAATTCGTATGGCATTTATTGCATTGAAGGCTTTCCATTGGGTTACAGCTACAGTCTCAGGATCACTGTCAACAACTTGTGAAGCATTTTCAGAAATCGTAGCTTCAGAAGTAGTGGCAATTTCCTTATCAATAAAACCATATTCAGCTTCCTCTTCATTGGCATGGCCACGATTTTTCAAATCTTCCATCAGAACAGATAGAGGAATATTGTCTTCTTCTTCGGTTTCGTCATCCACAGTACTCTGATAACTCACAAAACCAGCATAACGAAAAAAATTTGCTATGCATGTGGTTGACACCATGCTACGCCTCAGATAAAAATGACCTTATAAGCGATAACGATTTTTAAATCTTGACCATATATCCGATAATCTGTAACAAAGAATTCCTATTCAGTGAGCCGGGACTTTGGAAAAGTGACCTTATATGCGGGGTGACCTTATATGCGGATGACCTTATATCGAGGTCTGACTGTATTTACTTCATTATCACATGATAAATTTTACTGGAACAAGAACAGAAGAAAAACATAAATAATTGATCGAAAAGCAGGTATGTAGTAATTATAAGCAAAAATGCTTTTTTGTGTTCATAAGTTTAAAGGAATTAATGGAATAGAACACTCATATAAATAGGGGAGAGTTTGGTAAGAACGGGTACCAGGATAGAGACAAAATCAGTTCTGTATTTCAGCGGACAAACTATTAATTATACTTCACTAGTCAAGAAGGACCTTGTTGATTAGTTGATTGATAATTGATTATTGGCGAATTGTTGTTGATTAGTTCACGGCGACTGTGTTGATAAACTTGTTGTACTATGACAACTCTCTTATGTCCTTTCGTTTCGAAACTAGACTTATTTATGGGTTATTTCTGTTAACAAAATTACTTTTAGTAAAGCTTATTTAATGTTTACTAAAGATTCATACTTCTTCAAACAATAAGGATTTAGTTCATTAATAGCATTGTTCTGTTACGTTCTCTGCTATCTTGATATAACAGGATTCTTTTAACCAGTGGCAAAATAATTTTATGAACAAATGTCCAACATACTTCATAGTGACATATATACTTGTTATATATCATTAGATTCAATAACCTGTACAAATTAGGCGCCAACGTATACAAGCTAGTGTTTAAAATGACGCCAATAACGCATACAAACTAACGCCATCACATACTATCGAATCGCTAGTAGGGAAGTCTAAATTAAATATCGAAACATATTTATGACATACTATATTTTATCAAAAAAAAAATAAATAAACGGTTTTTAATATTTTTCAAGATGACGTTTTGGTGGTATAAAACTTACATTAACATTAATTTGCGACTCTTAACTAATAAATATTTTTTTGTATTTCAAAAATTACCCTGCATTTATTACGGGTTATCCTCCTGTCATTACGGATTATCCTGCATAAATTTTCCTTCCAGTTGTCTTCAGTCTTTTGATGAAGCAAATTACAAATTTAAAACTGAAATGAACATTTTTTTTAAGTTGATGTTTTTCAATTCAATTTTTATTACTGATTCTTAATTTTTTGATTTTTAGTAGCCACATAATTGCTACTGGAAAAAGAAAATTGGAAATAGATCAATACTAATCAGACAGTAATTTGAAAGCCTCTTTCAAACTTTTTGAAAACATTATGTTATTTAAACTGAATCTATGGAAACGACGAGGAAAGGGAAGCATTCGTATTTGAAAACCACAAGAAATAATACACATTTCTCTTGTTTCACAATATTGTGTCTATAAACTAATGATTGTGAAAGTTGCAACACCATGAAGGTATTGTTAGAAATTAATTCCGTATATTACTCAAAGTAGTACAAATAAATATGCGTCATTGTGCATATACGCAATCGCTTGGCAGTTCTAATCATTTGCATGTTTTGTCTCGCAATGCTTTTCATGCTCAATTGCATAATTTCTCAATGTTGTTGCCATTTTCACGATCACGAGTGCATAATGTTGCCTGCATATTTGTAGAAAGAGGCTTAATACTAATTTGGAGAGAAACTGAAATGTTGAAAGGATTTAACCAACTCAAATTTCTGTTCCAGTGTTTAGCATTATGTGGAATTTTGCAATCCACATTGAAACCAATCTTAATATTGGCAGCCATTTTCAATATATTTTATCACATCGCCCTGATATTCTTCAGTACAATAACTATCATCTACATGCCATCATCTGTTAATACTGTCAGTGACTTTTCTCGCCTTGTAGCTTACTTCCTCCAAATCTTGACCTGGCACACTTTACGCAGGAAGGGGTCAGATATTGAAATTCTTTTGGTATACCTCAAAAAACTATCTGATGTTAAAGAAAGCGCGAGCAACAGCAGCAGGAGAAACTTAAATGCTGCGATAATTGTTCTAGCAGCTACAGGCCCGCTTGTATTATTCATCGCATTCGCCTGTATTCCTGATGAGGAATTTAAAGATGCATACTCAAGCTATACCGAAATTCTAGGCAAACCTGATAACTTTTACGTGAAAGAAATCGGACTCATAGTAGAGGTTTTTATTAATTTTTTGCTAGATTATTATCAGAACATGATGTTATTGCCGTATATAATGTCTTGCCGATTCGCAGAAAATTCCTTATCAAAATTTGAAATGGAGTTGGAAGCATCAATCGTATCAGACTCTTTGATCACCAGAATCGATGGCCTTGCCAAGAAATATATTCGAATACACAAGGGTCTGCGGAGAATTCAACTTACATTCTCTCAAAGCATATTTTTTAATTGTCTGGCGTTCCTCTGTTACACTTTCTCCATGGTTGTTAAGTATCTTGTTGGTGACCACTTATTCAAGAGCGATGCTAACCCGCTGCTCATTATGCAGCGCCTTTACTATGAAATATATTTCATCATAGCGATATTCTTTGTTTATTTCTGTGCAGGAGAGATACCGATTCGCATAAAAAATATCACGGATACATTCTATGCTCATTATCCAGCATTACGGTTTATACATAAAAACGAATCAAAGCTATTGAGCGACTCAATCCTAAAAGAAATGATAGATCTACCTCAAATTACTTTATCTGGATCGGGAATTTTGATTTACACAAAATTAAATTTAATCGCAGTTTTTGGAACATTTATTTCCTTGGGTATTGTTATAGTTAGTGTGCAACAACAATATAGATTGGACAGCAATACTTGTGCGTGTAATTAACGACACCGTTTGATGCACATTCCAACTTTAATCCAATATATTTCATATTTGCTTCAAAATAAACAACACAGTCAAAAGGTTACGTCCTGAAACGTGCAGATTTTGTTTTTTTACCCGTGGCATCAGTAATGAAATTTTAGCTCAGTGCGGAATGTGATAATAACACTGAAGAACTAATTTTTTCTTGCATTTATACAAGTACTTGATCTTAACTAATACAGGTGTGGAAATTTCAAATCTGAAATAAGTTTTGCTTTTAAGGCTACAGTTTTTTTACTTATTTAAATAACAGTTTTAGTATAGTTTTTGTCCAAATATACAAGTTCAAAAGCACTATGTCACGTAAATATTACAATATAAGACTAAGGAAATTAGGGCACAACATCAGGGCTAAAATGGCACAGGAAACCATGCCCGAAAATTCCATCTCATGCGGCTAGCTAAAGAGCACTTCTATATTGAAGTAACAGTATTTAATAGAAAAGCGTCCCTAGCGGCGCATAATGACATTTCCAGGCATGGGTTCCTATGTAATTTTAATCCTGATGATGTGCTCTAACTCCCCAAGAAGTTGACTTCTTGTTATAAAAAACATTTTTGTACCAGTACATGTGGAAAAAAAGTAGACTGAATGCCAATAAAAAAGCAGTAGCTTGGAGACAGAAAGCGATTTTCGATTTGAATTTAGCGATAAGAAATTATCTAGTGAAATTTAGTGATACGATCACTTTTAAATAATCTCATGCAACAGAAAACGAAAAAAAAAATGCTCTCCATAGTGTAATCTGCTTTTGAATTTTATAAAGTAGATTCTTAATCAAAAGTGAAATATTATATGGTAATTATAACGAAAATAAAAGTTTTTTTCTAAAAAAAAATTTTTTATTTTTATAAATTTTTAAGAAATTAAATTTAAAAAAAAGCTATTTGCGAAAATCAGTTTTGTAACATCGAAAATTCTCCAAACATTTTGGAACCTCAAAAGTAAGAAATCATATTATAGTAGAACCATTCTGTTCGTTAACTTTTTATTCAAAGAAAGGTATCCAGCTCAAAATGCTCGCTTAAGAAAATGGACACCGCTCAAAATGCGTATTCAATAAAATAAGCCTAGCTCAACGTGAACATTAAGAAAATGGGCCCAGCTCAGAATGTGTGTTAAAGAAAATTGATTCAGCTCGAAATGCGTCTTCAAAAAAAAAAAAAATGAATCCAGCTCGAAATGTGCTTTTAAGAAAATGGACGCATCCAGAAATACGTGTTTAAGAAAATGGACTGAGCACGAAACGGACATTAAAAAAAATGAAACCTGCTTGAAATGTGGACTCAAGAAAATTGACCCAGCTCAAATTAAACCTTCACACCCAACTTGAAATGCATGTTTAAGGAAATGGACGTACTAGTTTAAAATAACTCATCAAATAAATGAATCCGGCTCAAAATGCGTATTCAAAAAAATTATTCCAGCTTAAAATGAATGCTCAAAAAAGGGGACACGGCTTAAAATGTGTGTTTAAAAATGGACATGGCTCAAAATGCGTGTTAAACGAAATTGACGCAGAAAAAAAATGTGCCTTTTCAAAGTTGAACACAAGCTTAAAAACTGAACTGAAGAAATTATGTGCTTACTTTTTCTTACTTATTTAAACTCTAAGAATAATCATTGCGGTGCGAAATCCCGTATTTCGAGATAGGGAGGGCTGAGTATAATACAACTCTAAACAATAAAGGGAGTCTTAAAAATTTGAATTCCTACTACGAAAATTTACTGCAACTAATATAAATTCTCTCTAATTTACTACAACTTATGGACTCGTTTCAACCTTGTTAAATAACCGTTGACTTTGAAAGTTTTTTTTAAAGACTTATTTAATAAAAGTACTTGGTGATTTATGCAAATGTATATAATCATATTACGATTTTTTTTTTGGATTTATTAATTCCTATCTTAAATAAAAAAATTTAAAAACAACAATTTTGCTACGTTTCTTCACGAAACATGAAAATGAAATATTGCGTTCAACTTACAGGAACTCAGCGGGAAGAACGACCATGATTTGCCGAAGGCCGATATCTTCGAGACGGTGGGCCAAGTCCGAACGTATCTATGCTGGAAGTCCGGTGTTCCCCTTCTACATGCCTAAGCCTAAAGAAATTAGAATAGCTGGAGAAATTTTGAGATCCTAGCCGAGGAGTTTGTCCACGAGCTCATCTACCATTCCGGTGGGCGTTTCCAGAGGGCGAACAGTAAATTCTTTTGGGTACTTATAAAACTTTAAATTTTATTTCGTTAACATTTTAGAGGAATCATTTACAGTAAATTCTGAACTGTTTATGTTGTGTTTTTTTTTCTTTGTATAGGAGAACAATGAGTATTTAAGTGTGATTTATTGACATCATAAACCAAGTCTTAAGTGCTTTTAGTAATGTTGAATGCAATTTTTATTTCTTAAATGTCTTTTTTGAACTGTATGAATTGAAGGTTATGCTTGAGTGTTTTAAGGTTGCATGTTGTTTTAATTAATGTATAAAGGGAAGTGTTTATTCCCTTGTTAGCATTTGGAAATGTGTGGAATTATGTTTTTTGAAGATTTAGAGTTGCAATAAAAATGAGTTTTAAATGTTAAGAGTTTCCTGTAATTCATTCGGTACTTGCCTACTGTATAACCTGGGTAACCGTTACTGAAGTTAAATTTAGAGATCACAGCTAGAGGGGTAACGGCGCACTGGATATAGTCATGATAATAAATAGTTAAGATTAAATTTCATAATAATTAAATTAAGGCCGAAATATATAAAAGGTAAATAATTAAGGGGAACGTGATCGTTAATGAAAGCGGAAGTACAATGCTATCGTGGGATAACAATAACCCAATAGGTCCGAAGGATCACAAAGTGTGATATTTGAACAAATTGGATAAATTGGTATCACCAAATTTAGAGTAGTGGTGAAACTGAGATAAATTAATAATTAAAGATAAATACGATAATGACATGCTATATCCAGATACAAATATATTAAATATATATTTAATATAGTAAGATGATGTTTCCAAAAAGAAAATTAAAAATTCCCTTAACAAATAAGAAGGTACTCACCACATACCGGAATAAGAATGGGGTAACAACAATGAGAACATATAGACTAAAAAAATCACACCAATTTTTCCATTCAGTTGAACTTTTATTTCGTAAAACATTATTTTTGTAAAACTACTTATTTTGTTATTTCGTAAAAAAAAAAAAACCAACAATATGTTTCTATTTTTGTAGCGCAGGAAATATATTTTAAAAAAGAAATGGGTGACGAGAGAATAAAACAATGAAGGCGTCATGCATAAAGGTAAAATATAAAAGAAGGAGTAATTTAACCTTTAGAATAAATATGAAAAGAAAGCTTAAATTTGAGAGGGCTTTTAATGTTAAAGAAAATTAAGGGTATAAAATGTTGATTTTAAATTTTACAGAAACTGATTACAGTTATGGATTTAATTTAAAGTAAAGGTTAAGGAAAAAAAATGTAAAAGGAAATCCCTCGATACGGACCGAAGTCCACATCTCGGAGAATAAAAAAAGAACTTGCAAGAAAGAAGCACAAAAAGAGAATTTTATTCGAAGTGACTTAAAAAATTCCTTAACTGTGGTAGGACCAGAAAAGTTACGGCCAATTAAATTTAAAGAGGCGGAGAGTTTGAAATTTAAAACAAAAAGAGATCGGTTAGTTAGCCCCCCTAAAATTAAAAGAAGAAAAAGAAAGGCGTGAATAGAGGGGTTGGTTGATTTTCCCCACAGGAACTGCGATGACCGCGCTAACCATGAGAAAGGTCAACAAGAAAGTTGAAATAAAATTGCTAAATTGAAAAAAAGGAATAACGTTTAAAGAAAAATTAAAGCTTAGGTAAAATTAGAGATTAAATTGTCACATTACATTAAGTGTAAATGTGACAGGGGGTAATCTTTTAGTAATTTTCATTTTAAAGGAATTTTTTTATAGGTTTGTAAATTTTAATACTTCTGTAATTTTAAAACACACGCGATACTTAAACTATGAAAAAAAAACTAGTTCATTTTAAGGTGACATATGGATTTCAAAGTTTCGAAAATCGGTCAAAATTTTAATTTGACACATGCAATTGCTTCAAGAATATCGGTCAAAAAGTTTAAAAAAATACATATTTATTGCCCACTTGTCTTCTTAAGTTGGTTAAAAAGTAAAAGTTCAGGGTGCAGTATCAAGTTTTAATAAAATTGAAAAAACCTTACTTTAATATTTAATAACTTGAATTTATTTAATATATGTAATAATTTAAATAATTTTTTACATGCAATTTTAGAATATAGTTAATAATTTGAATTTTAAACCATCTATCTTAACCAAACTTCTGCATATTATTTTTAAAAAAATATATGAACATAAAATTTTTTAATTTTTACAGTTCTTGTACTAAAAAGTTTATGACTACAACTCTGACCAGAAGCCATAGTTGGCAATCATTATTTTTTTTTACTCCAAAATCGTACATATTTGATTTAAATTGATTTTTTTTTATTTGAATAAAATTAATTGGATTTTTTAAAATTAACTTTACTCTATAGTTATATGCATTACAAATATGATCTTATATCGATTTTTGCTGTCAATTCAAAATTTAAAAAAAAGAAGAAAATATAGGAAACAATTTTTTTAAAGGTCTTAAAAATCTTAATATGTCCTATAAAATAAAATAGCTTCAAAAAACAGCAACAAAAACAACAAGTTTTGTTAGGAAAAGCAAAACTTAAAATACTGAGTGCTATTTTTTAACTTATGAGAGTCGAATCGACATAGTCTCAGTTAATTTTCCAAGTAGATGTTTTTTTTTTTTAATTTTTTTTAATGTAACTTTTATTATAAAAGGCGTTGCAGGAATTTCTAATAAATTATTTTTAAAAAAAATAAAAGTTGATAACTTATTTGATATTTTCATATTATTCGATTTTTTATCTTTATTTTTAGAGTTATTAAGAAAATCTTGCAACAAATTTTAAGATAAAATTTAATAAAATGCCATAATATCAGAAAAATTAGCTGAAACTATATTAACTCGATTTCCCCAAAATTAGAAAATTGCACTCAATATTCTAATTTTTACTTCATCGAATAAAACCATAAAAGAGTTGTTTTGTAAAATTTTTAAAATTTATTTCATTCTTACTCTTAAGCAATCTCGTGATTGAAACTGTTTCATAATTTTAACTACAAAACACTGAGTGCTATATTTAAACAAAATAATGCGTTTAAATGTGTCCTAATCAAATTTTTTATTCATAATAAGTAAAAAGTTGAAAAAAAAATAACACAACGCTCTCAAATGCATATGTTCACCCGTTCTATAATTGCATTTACAAATTCACTTTCCCATAAAGATAATAAAATTGTAATGATAAATGCAATACTATCAGCAAATGTATTATATTCTAATTGTAAATCGAATCCTGTCTCGAATTTAGTAACTTGGCCTAATATATTTTGATATATTTCTTGGCCAAGTAGAAGCTTATCGCCAAGTTAGTGCTTGATTTTTATAAACTACACCCCTCACATGTCAAAGAGGAGAGAGATCTATACCTACAAACGTTATCAACCAGCAGCGCAATTAGCATACTGTTAGGGATTATAATTGAGGCAATTACTGAACGCAGTCCACCATTGCCCGAAAATTTCAAGCCCATATCAATTCCCCCCTGTCTTTTAATTTTTTTTTTTAGTTCAGCACAGATAAAGACTTAAAGTAGTAAGATAAAAATCAGACTTCATTAAAATTTTCTTAATCTGGTTTAGAAAGGGACCAAAAGATAAAGCAGTTATTTTTAGTTTTCCACATTTTTTTATATTTACTGTTAAAGTATTTTTTAAATATATATTTTCATATAAACGAAAGAATAAAATCTAATTATAGTAACAAATTTAAAAATGCAAGTTTTGCAACCAGATAATAAATTAGATTCAATGCTACACGTAACAAATATCAATTATAATTACTTAAAATAAAATATTAGTAATTCAAAGATATTATTAAAGCAATAAATTATTTTATATAATATTAATAATTTCGTATTTAATTTATTGAATATAAGTATTTGACTCATAGCATGTCTATTTCCTTCTAGATTAATGTTTTTTTTCTTCTTGAATTTAGAATGGTGAAAGTTTATTAAATGAATAATTCTTTAAGTAAGCTTAGTGGTTAATTTGTTTATGCAATAATTTTAATTTTTTAATTAAAATTCGTAGCTTTCGATTTCAATAATATTCATAACATTGGAAACATCTCATGAATTGTATTATTACATTCAATATTAAATCATTATCTTAGATAATAAAATTTATTAAGATACTGGACTTGTTCACATTTCGCCTCATAAATACGACTGTGGGGAAAGAATATGCCCCGAAAGTTTGCTATTCTTCTATTCGATTTCAGAAAGTTTGTAATTACTCCAAATAGGTTAACCTTATTTTTTGCAATCATAAATTTTAAGCCTTGGTTGCTCCCAATGAGGTGAACCGGGTTCAAATGCCAGCGATTGCTGGTCGGTAGAATTCTGCATCCGGCTCGCCCCGACCACAGTGATGACGTAAAATATCCTCAGTGGTAGACGTAAGTGGTAGAAGTAACCTTGCTGCCAGGGGTAACAGCGGGAGGTTTTCATGGTTTTCCTCTCCATGTAACTCAAATGCATGTTAGTTCCCTCAAAAAATCCTCCCTGTAAGCAAATTCCCCTAAATATTAGATCCAACAGTTTCCCTGTCTTCTGAATTAGGTTCAAAATTACAAGGATAAGGAGTTGAACATTAGTAGTTGAAAACTCTAAATTGGGTCAACTGTTCAGCGACAGTTATAAAAGAAAATAAAGTTTTAGTTTTGAACTATTATATTTCCAGGCCATTACAAATCGACTCTACATCTACGACGAATCTGGCTGATGTCCCTTAATACATAATTAATGCACAGGGGAACAAATTTTTTTGACGAATGCAAACGAATATTTGAGTTTTCCTAATTTGAGTGTGGGAATTTCAAATCCGAAATTATATTTCCTTCTATAGCTACAATTTTTTTTAAAATGACATTTTTATTCTATTTACTATATATTATTCCCCCCTCCCCTAATGACTATAGATTAATTGTACACACTTTAAAATGTTTGATGTAAAAAAAGGTTCACGTAAAAAAGTGACATAACCATTGAAAAAAGAAACTTGGAAAAAGGTGTAAAGTTAATATTAATTGCGTTATAGTCAGGTATGGCCAAACATGCTAAAAGCAAACATAGCTGGTTTGCTCCAGTATAAGAAGCATATCCGAGTTGTGTAAAATCAGATTTTGTTAGTTTGCACACGCAATATAATGCCAAGGGGTACTCATTTAATGGAGAGCGAAAGATAGTCTTAAAGAAATAGGTTTGAGTGGTTCTCAAATTGCAAGAAAAATAAGAAGAACCAAGGCTTCAGTGAATAGTTACCTTAGGATTTCTGAAAGCTATGGCAGCAAACATCGTAGTGGAAGACCAATGAAAAAAAAAAAAAAACGAATATGGGAGCTTGCTTGTCACGGTAAAATGTCATCTACACAAATTAAAAATCAAATGCTGTTACCGTGCAGCAGTCGCACGGTAAGATATTATTTAAGTAATAATCCGAAGATTCAATTAAAAAATATTAAAGGAAAAACTCCGCTAAAATAAATTGCATAGTGATGCTTGTCTACTATTTGCAAAGAAATATCATGAGAAAGATACGGATTGAAGTAATGTGGCCTTTTTCTGGTGAAAATGAGTTGAATTCGGATGGACTAGATGTCTATCGGTATTTTTTGTACGAATGACGAACTGAATCACACTTATTTTATGTATATCAATTGAGTGGTTGGTCGGTTATGGTTCTGACCATTTTCGCAGCAGACGGTATAACTTCAATTATATTTTTACGAACTAAAATCATAAGAAAGATACATATTGAAGTGATGTGGTCTTTTTCTGATGAAAATAAGTTTAATTCGAATGGACTAGATGGCTATCGATATTTTCGGTACGACTTATGAATTGAACCACACTTTATTTTCCTAACGTCAATTGGGTGGTTGGTCGGTTATGGCTCGAACCGTTTTCGCAGCAGATTGTATAACTTCAATTACATTTATACAAACTAAAATGATTTCAATTATGTATCAGGGTGTATTGGGAGATAATTTTTTGCCTGTTGCTCCTCTTATTACATATCCTGGACCTACCAACAGGACAATGCGGCTGTCCATACTTAATCCTGAATGAAAAAAAAAGGTTAAATGCCTTGAATGGCATTTAATTGAATGGATATTGCTTATGAATGAAAATGTAATCAGGTCAACTCGCAAACCATCATGTGTGTTCTTTATCTCAGATAATGCTGTGTTAAAATATATTTTAAAATCAAATCAGTGTCTTATATTTTACAAACTAATAACAGGTGATTTGAAATTAATTGCATTTTGATAATTTCCCTTTGTAATTATTAAACTAAGGAGAAAACACATAAGTTAATCAAATAAATTAATGCATAATATGTAGAACACTTCTTTATTAAACGAAACTATTTTAATTAGTTAATAATTTTTTGATACGAAACTAAAAAATGTATGATTCTTAATGTGTACTCAACACTATTTAGTTCTATAGTTTGTTAAGGATTTCTGAAAAATGAACGCCCTTAAAATACTCATAATCTTGCTAACGCTTCCCTAAGTTTCCCACACTGATTGGGGGCCAATCGAGCCTACATTAGAAATCTGTAACATAGAGATTTCATCGAAAATTAAAAAAACAAGTTCTGCGCAATTTTTTTGATATCTTAATTAATTTAACGCTTAACGGAAATTTAACACTTATTACTAATTGATTTAAAGTTGAAAAGTTTAAAAATGCATTATGAATTTGAAAAAAAAAGGCAAATAAAAATAAATAAATAAACGCATCTCGCTTTATAACATAGAAACTACTCTATATGTAGTATGATTATGCGTAAAGAATATCGTATGAAAAGATTTTAATAAATAAATTTTTGATATCTAGTAAATAAATTTTTGATATCTGGAATAGAATTCTCATAATTAATGCATAGCTGCGCGTTTTGAAATGAAAGTTTACAAATTAAATTCCTTTCGATGATTATAGATTTCTAAATATCTGACATAAATAAATAAAAATAATTGTTACAAATTGACGGTTAATTCATATTAAAATGTATTTATTTCAATAGCAAATGATAAATTGTATAAAATAAACGAACGCCTATTAAAATAATGCTTTTCCTATATACTTAGTAGTGATGGAGGCTGTAAAAAATGAAGAGAAAAAAGAGTAAATGAGGTAATTAGAATCGATTATTGAGTAAGAATTTGTCTGTAATTGAAGAGATAAATGTTGAGTACTTTTGTTAAAGAAGAAGGATCCTTTTGTTGATTTTAAATATTATCTCACAAAATTCGAATAGTTGATTTTTATCTACGATTTTTGTTTCTAATGGAAGCATTCGTTGACACATCGAAGATCGTTTATGTCTCATTGAGTAAACAAAAAATATGTTTAAAAAATTATATAATTCAAGAAATATATGAATTATTTCGGCGTTTGTGCACGTTGCTATTAATCTCCATAAAATTAAATTTAGTATTGCAAGAAATTGGCCAGAAACTACATTTGTGAACTGTGAAATTAACCACAGTTCACGAGGAAAAAAATTTTTTACCTTTGGATTTTCTTTAAAAATAAATTTTTTCATGTAAACCCAAACTGCCATCGTAGCATTAAAAAATGAAAATAACAATTTTTATTGCATTCTTCTGATGTTTATACAAACTTGAATATTGAAACGAATTTAGCCTTAAAATATAAAATTACCTAAAAATATAAAATTGGCCAACGACTTTGAACATGAAAAATTCATAAGAGAATCCAAGGAATGGTCGTATGTCATTTACTTCTTAAAGTCGTTTGGACTCTTTGAAGTGAATGACAAAAATGATTTGACCACAAAAATGTAGTTGCCAAAAAGGTATTTACTATGTCTGGTTTAGTGTTTCATCGTATATTGTCGTATTATACACCCTTGGTTCATTTAATATGAATAACGTTGCCGATTTTTCGCTTGAAGTGGTACATAATATAAATTTATCGTGGATTATATTTCTCATTTTTGTTCTACTCACTATTCTTAGAAAATTATTGAAAGCTGTGTGTCAAGTTGATCGGTTGAGAAGGTACGTCGGTATTAATTTGACAAATAAATGTTCAAAGACATTTTATTGCTTTTAGTTATCAGAACTTTTATTTTGTTGGCAATCAGTATTTACAGAACATTTTCACGAAGAAACATTAATTACATTCCTTCTGCAACTTTCGGATTGACAGGAGAGGGCGAGTTTTTATCTCCATTCCAAAGGAAAATACTAACTATTATCGCCAAAATGTTGATGTCTCTAGCCTATGTATTCTTCGACAATATTCCATCTTTGTCGGCAATCATCATCTATTTGTCTCAGAAAGAAAATTACCGTCTCATTTACACATGTAATTTGATGGTGAGAATACCTGAAAAGATCTAAAAAAAATTCTGGCATTCAAATTTCTTTTATCGCATTCGTACTTTAAAAATCCATGAGCAAGTAAATGTATTAAGTTGAATTAGCTTTTAATCATAGAGAAATTTTGCAGTTCAATATTTACACAATTGTAATAAGTTGAGCCATTATTCCTTCTTTAAAAAAATGAACCCTGAATTCAGCTAACCGGCAGAAAAATATTAATACATCAAATTCAGTCGCTCATTCTCAATTTCTCTTCTATAACTTTCAGAAAATAACAATAAAAAAGATTTTTTTTTAAAGAAAATTGACTCTTATTCTCAAAATGTTGCTATTTTATTAAAATTTCTATGTTTTAGTAATTATCTAAAAAACTGTAATTCTTCTTTAATTCTTTTATCATTGTTGCTAACTTTAATGCGCACAGAAAAAAAAATTAAAAAAAGTAACAGTGCTGGAAAAAAACATACAGTCGAGCAAAAAGTCGCTGAATATGAAACGCCAGTGTTATGGCTGAATATGCAAATTCATTGCAAAGGTAGAGCAAATACTTGCAAAGGTAGTACTATGCTTGCAAAAGTATATTACTTCCTTATGCAAAAATAAACTACTACTTGCAAAGGTAGAGCAAAATTGGCATGATAATTTTATTTATATTCCCATAACATCAAAATCAAGGCAAAATTGACATAATCATTGAAAATCAACTTGAAGAAAAGTAAAGTCAATACTGCTTTTGTTATAGTCAGGCTTAAAACATGCCAGAAAGCGGTTTGCTCCTGTAGAAGAAGCATATCTGAGTTGTATAAAAGCAGATTTTGGTAGTTTGTACACTCAATACAATGTCGAGGAAAATTAATTTAATGGAAGGAAAACGAGGTACAATTTTAGTTTTAACGAAATAGGCTTGAGTGGTTCTCAAATTGCAAGAAAAATAAGAAGGTTCAAGGCTTTCGGTTAATAGTTAACTTAGGATTTCGGAAAGCTATTGCAGTAAACATCGTATTGGAAGACCAAGGAAAAAAAGACGAATCTGGAAGCTTGCTTGTCATGGTAAGATGTCATCTGCACCAATTAAAAAAGAAATGCCGAACGGTTAGAGATAATTTAATTAATAATCTGAAGATTCAATTTAAAAATATTAAACGGAAACCTCCGCTAGCTAAATAACACAATAATGCTTGTTTAACATTTGCAAAGAAACATCTTGAGAAAGTTACGAATTTAAGTGATGTAGTCTTTTTCTGTTGAAAATAATTTTAATTCGGATGGACTAGATGGCTATCTATATTTTCGGTACGATTTACAAGCTGAACCACACTTATTTTATATACGTCAATTGGGTGGTTGGTCGGTTATGGTTCGGACCGTTTTCGCAGCAGACGGTATAACTTCAATCATATTTATACAAACTAAAATTAATTCAATTATGTATCAAGATATATTGGGAGATAATTTATTGCCTGTTGCTCCTCTTATAATACCTCTTATAATATCCGGAGACTGAACCTCCAACAGGATAATGGGGCAGTTCATACTTCATATTCAACTAAATCCTGGATGAATGCAAATGAGGTTAAATGCATTGAGTGGGCATTTCGTAGCCCAAATCTGAATCTGGTTTAAAACTTTTGGGGCAGATAACAAAGAGACGTTTACAGATCTGGCTGACAGTTCAAGAGCAAGTCGGATATGATCAATGCAATCAAGATGCCTTGGAACAATATTGATACCAGCATTTTATCAACTCGATCTGGGTCCATGAATGCGAGATAGATAAATGTAATCGAAAAGAAAGGATTTCACTTTGATTACTGATGTAATAATTGCACCGACTTTATGCTTTGTGTTGAAACCTTATTATGACACACAAAGTGATGTGTAATGTATTTTGCCACGAATTTCATTTTGCTTTTGATTATATAATGTCATTATCTATGACTATATTATAAAACAAAACAATATAAGCCCTTAATTTTTTGCGTTTTATCACTTTGTTTAAGGGACTTTATACTTTTTCAAGCACTGTGTTTATCTTTTAATTTGCAAAAACGATTCATATTTAGAGAAATAAATAAATTAACAAGATCAGATTGTTCTGTAAATTTATTAAAGTTAAAATCGCGTGATTATTTAAACTTCACAATTTTTCACCAAAAAATGTATTATAGGGGTGTAGAGGACAGCAATTGAGCTGGATATATATAAAAAAAATATATAAATAAATAAATAAAATACAGATCAGATTGCTCAGTAACTGTAAAAATTAAAATCGCGTGATTAACTAAACTTCGCAATTTGTCACCTAAGGGATGTATTATTACGGGGGTGTAGAGGGATAGAAAGTTGCTGCATATTTAGAAAAATTAATAAACAAATGAAATACCGAACAGATTACTCTTTAAGTTAAAATCGCGTGATTATTTAAACTTCGCAATCTGTCACCAAAATGGTTAAACTTACAAATAAAAAAATTAAAATGAAAGAATGTACATTCGAACACAAAGGGCCATAAACAAATGGTTTTTTATATTTAATTTCATTATTAAGAATGTTCCATTTCGTAAACCTGGAGTGTATTTTTAAAAAATATATAGATAATAGGTTCCCAACCTATTTTGAATCACCGCCCACTTTTCAAGGCAAAAAATGTGTTTTAAGTTCCCTTACAATAAATAAATAAAAGTTTTTTTTGTCCCATTTTAAGAATTAATAGTTTTGTTACGGTACACTTCTACAGGGTGGTACAAATAAAAGTGACCTCTAAACACAAATTCAAGTTCCTGGTAACACAGCAAATAATAAGTAAAATATTGCTTACAGCAGATGTTGAAAATAACCACCATTCATTCCTTGGCCCTTTTGGACACTGGTCAGCAAATTGAGGAAGGCATATCGAAGCTGTGTTTCGGAAATTTTTGTAATCTGAATCTGTTGTTTTTAAAGGCTATTAGAGGGTTGCTGCAATTCACCTTAGACAGTAGGATTAAACCTACACTTAACCCGCACTAAAATTATTAAATGACTGACAGGTAAGATGATCGCCTACTAAGGCCTACTCCAGACTCGATAATTGCAAATAACTATACTAAGGAGGGAAGATAGTATAAATGTGATCCATGGTTTTAGGCGGGCTATATGGGTACCCTCTGTTGTACTGTGTGTATCATCTTTACCAGCGCACTGATCAACTCCCACTGACAGAATCCGCACTAAGATCTAAACATGTTTCTATTTGCTGCATGTATACATTCACGTCCAATCGCATCATCCGGTGCTTCTTTTATTTGTTCCACCATGCAAAACCATGCCTTTAAAATTGTGTTTGAAGGCATGTCGCGAAGGAAAATAAAAGAAGTCGCTGTTTAAGTGCCTTACATTTGAAGCAAAGCGATGATTTTAAACTATATATATTATCTTACCGTGAAGAAATCAGGGTGAGACTGCAGATTTCCAGACAGTGATATCAAAGTGAGATCTGGGTTTTAGAACTGACAACTAACTTAAATATTTTGAAAGTTATTAATTTTTTCTTCAACATCGCCAATTTTGCGACACTTTTCTAACTACACTGGTGGACAAAATTGAGAGATGGAAAGCGTTTTCGCACATTCATTCGCACATGCAAGATACCCGCACACTGCTCCATATGTTTGACAATAGTTCCGTGAATGCCCAGAGGTACAGGCAGGAGATCCTAGAGCCCTATGTGCGTCTTTTCAGAGGCGCTGTTGGCCCTGAGTTCATTTTTATGGACGACAATGCGAGACCACATAGGGCTCTCATGGTTAATGAGTATCTGGAAAGCGAGGATATTCAACGAATGGATTGGCCATCCAAATTCCCTGACCTGAATCCTATTGAAGATGCCTGGGATGCTCTTGGGAGAACTATTGGAATGCGCCAACCCCTCCCCCCCAGATCCATTCTGGAGTTAAAATTGCTCTGGTGGAAGAATGGGAGGGTCTTCCACAAGTCCTCCTTAACTCCCTTATTAACAGCATGCATACTCGTTGTGCATGCTGTTTGTCTGTCAGGGATGACCATACACCATACTAGAGGCAACACACACTGTACAAGCCTCACTTTTATTGTCATCTTTTATCCTTAAGTTCAGACTACATTGGATTTATGGGCAATAGATCTTGCCAGTGAATGGCACTTTCATTTTTGTTTTGCATACTTTATTATCATGGAATAAGCTATATCCATACCAAATTTCATTTATTTATATTCAGTATTTTTGAGATATTTGGGAAAATGTCTTCCATCTCTTAATTTTGTCCACCAGTGCAGATGCAAATTATCAAAATCACTGCCCTATTCTCAGTTTTTGAAAATTTTTATGAACCATGGTAATGCAGCATTGGAGCAAGTCTTGAACATTGAAAAATAAGATCACAAACGCTTGTCATTTTCACAAAAATTGGTCTTTTCTCCATATTGACGTTGTGCGCCATTCTCAAAATAAGCATAAACAACGCTGGCTAAAGATAGGTTAAACGTGACCAAACATTTATGAGCACTCACGGCAGTTATGAAAGTAGCATAAGAAAACATAATTTCATTTGACGACGGAGCTTCGAAAACAGCCTAAAGTTATTGAAAATAGACCTAACAGTCACTGTCTCTGAAAACGCTAGTTTACGCTAGTTTAAATAAAAATAATTTTCAAATGCTTGCATAAAAATAAACACAAAGCATCACTTTAAAGTTGGAATTAAATGCATTTTAAAAAATTTGAAATAAGTGATATTGTTAATGAATCAAAATGTAATCAGTTCAACTCGTAATCCATCATATGTGCTCTTTATCTCAGCTAATGCTGGGTGAAAATATATTTTAAAATCAAATCAGAGGCTTATATTTTTTTACAAGTTAAAAACAGGATATTAATTACTTTTTGATCATTTTCCTTTGCAATTAAGGTGAAAACATGTTAATTATACAAATAATTTAAAGCATAATATATTCAAGACTTCCTTATAGTCGGCTAACAATAAATAAGACACTAAAATAATTATTTATTATCTGTTGATGCGTTAGCGGAGTAGCACAGTAGTGAGTGAAAGTGTTATCTCACATAAAGAAACTTGAAGAATTAAACATTTCTTTATTTCATACTGTACCATCTCGATACAGCGTACAACTGAAGATATTAAATATAAATACAGCTTAATAAAAATTTTGGTACATCACCGGAAACAACCACACAGTGAAGTGACATAGTGAAGAGACAAGACAAGAACACATGCTTACAACAATGCATGCTTTATATACAGATTCCATAATGATATGCACAGATGACGTCACTTTCATTATCTGAAAAGAAAATATGTGTTGCCAACACATGACCGAAACTTATTTCTGTTGATTTAATGTATTCAGAGGAGTAACAAACCACTCCAACATTATCAACAGTTTTCTCATTCTCATTCGAAAATTATGGTAATTCAATTCTCATTCTAAAATTATGGTAAAATAACTGGCAGCTGTCTGTCCATCCGATTAACCGTAAAGTTTACGGTAAAGAACATTTCTTCCCTTCATGATTTACAAAAAATATGGTTATAAAACCATGAATACAAAGCTATACTGTTTTTTAAAAATTTACAACTAGCATTTTTCAAAAACGTAAAAATAAAAAAAAATTATTATTTAACTAGGCGTAGGAGCTCGACTTTTCGTAAGGAAATGGACATTGGAGAGTACCGGACACTGGAAATTCTTGATGTGTTGAAGTGAATGGAGGAAATATTATGGTGTCAACACTAAGACTCGAACTCCATGTTTTGCCGGTCATGAGATTGACAGATAAGCCCACTCAGCTATGATATGTACGCAGTTGCAAAGAACTAAATAGCTTCATTAGGTGGTTCTAGTTGGTGCGATAAAATTCTGGTTGCTTAACCGTAATATTTGAAAGCAGTTATAAAGCAGTTTTTCTCAAACTTATCAGTTTGATTACCATTTTATTTATGGTTATTTGACTGTTTTGATTAAATATGGTAAAATAACCATTCAATAAATTGTGATTTAACCATTTTTTCAGAGAAATTTCTAACAGTGTACTGATTATTGCATTTCACAACGAGTTTTTATTCCCCATAAGAATACTACTCGTAGTTGTTGAAGATGTAATAACATACACACGCTAAAATGAATAAGTAAAATCAGAAGGAGAGTATTTAAAGCCCTCTGACGGAAGCACATAGCACCTATCGCAGGGATGGCGAACCAATGGCACGCGTGCCACTTATGGCACGCGATACAATATTCTGGGCACGCCACCGATCACAAAGTTCACTATGAGCATATTAACAATTAAATTAAATTCACAAAAGCAAACAAAAACATAAACAATTATTAACAATAAAATTTACAATTAATGCCAAAAGAACAATCACTATAAAAAAACAAGCTAACAATAACTATAAAAAAACAAGCTAACAATAACTAGCAAAAAAATAATAATTACAGTCCCGCTTAAACTAACATCTTACAACCTAATATAAGTTATTTGTCATCTAATCTGCAAGAGCAGAAGTCACATTAATGTTACTTTAAAATGAATTATGGTATAACTCAGACATTGCAAAATGTTGTTTTTTTTTTCATAGTAAACAAAGAGTTTTGAGTTGACAGTATTTAGTATTATTATTTTCACAATAATCACGAAGTCAAAATTATTTGACGGCACGTCTATGACCTCATTAAACAATTTCTTTAAAAAAATGGCACGTTGGTGCATAAAGGTTCGCCACCCCTGACCTATCGTATTTCGAAAACTCTTTAAAAAACGACATATTCTTTTACTATTTCTCATAAATTAATTATTACATTTCACGACAAGTTTCAATCAAAGAAAATATTCCTATTCTTAGTTTACGCAGATGTAATAATATACAAATGCAAAAATATGCTAAGTAAAATCTCAAGAAAAGCGTTTTAAGCCTTGACAGAAGCACATAAATACATATCACATTTTAAAATCTCTTTAGAAAGCTACTTATTCTCTTATTATTTGTCATAAATTATTTATTACATTTTAGAATGGAAACAGAGAAAAAATCCTTATCGTAGTTTACGAAGATGTAATAACATGCAAATTTAAAATTAAATAAGTCAAATTATAAGAAAACGTATTCAAGCCCTGACAGAAGCAGATTATATGGCATTTTGAAAACTTTTACGAAAGCGAGTTATTCTTTTATTATTTCTCATAAATTAATTATTACATTTCACAACAAGTTTCAATTTCCGAAAATACTCCTACGCTTAGTTTACCCAGATGCAATAATATACAAGTGCAAGAATAAATAAGTAAAATCGCAAGAAGAGTTTTTAAAGTCCTGACATATAATACATATCGCATTTTGAAAACTCTTTGGAAAGACAATTTTCCTTTTATTATATTTATTAAACATATGTAAACAAAAACATCGAGATTCCAATAGCATTTTGAAAAGAAAAAAAAAACTCTTTATCAAAGAGAAAATTTTATTTTTAACTGTTAGAACAGATACATTTAATTAAATATTTTTATCTAAAATAATACTTTAAAGAACCTTTATGTAAAATCTACGATACCGTAAAAGTTTAACTATTGGCACAAAAACAAAATATCGAATTATTTTATCTTTAAATAAACATATACCTAGTTTTAGGTAGGAAAAAAACGATTACTTAGTTAAATAGTTTTAAGTGAGTTGAAAATCAATAGCTAATCTCTTTAATAATATTCAGCTTTGATTTTCGAAGCATAACAGTATTGTTTTTGCTATTTATTGCACGATTAATCTATCATTATATAATCACGCACTTTGTTTTCCTGTAAATACACGCAATAATACCGATTAAAAGGTAGAAAACGCAAAAATATCAAGAACTACCCCCATAATGTTATTTAATGGCACGTATATTTAAACAATTTCACGAATACTTTACATGGATGTATAAATCATTAAGAGTAAACATCATGCCTAAGCAATAAGTCATTATGTTTGTGTAAAAACTATCTTTTATTTTTAGAATCAGGCGGAAAAACAACTCACGAATAATAAATATTCGTAGCACCTGACACGCAGAAAAATTGGATCTTGATTGTCATTCAATTTTCTGCACTTGTTATTTTTTAAATGAATAATATAATATCTTTTAAAAAAGTCTACAATTGATTGTTTTAAGTAGAACTATCATTCGTTAAAGATTTTAAATAAAAAATAAAAACTGTTATGAATTAGCACAGAGTCTTAAACGAACAATACTATTTTGTATTTTCCAATACTATTCTTTTTCTTCTAATACTATTCTTTGTCTTCCTTACTGTTTTGTATTTAACAATTCCATAAAAATAAAAAGGAAAAAAAGAAACTCATTCATTTTGAGAAGAATGGAGAATTTTACTTGTCAACTCAGACTCTCTATTCACTGCACGCTTTTAATAACGGACTATACTAAACAAATCAAAACTAATTTTAAACCTGAGAATTTATACGAAACTTTATATGCAAACGTAAATCTTCACCATTCCAAGTGAAAGAATATTTCCACGAATAATTCATTCATTTTGTAAAGAACTGCGAAATTTTCTTGCCAAATGACATTTCTAGTAGAACCTGCCACTGACATAACTAGAAGAACCTAAACTGAATTCAAACTTAAAAATTGATGACAAAAGCTGTAGATTCAAACGTAAGACCTTCACACTCATTTCAAGAAGAAGAATTCTACACGAATTTTATAAACAATGAAGGCATATTTTCCCTCTAAACTCAGAATCTCAGTTTTACCAATCGTCGAAGTTTTAGAAATTAAAAGAATCAACAATACTACCATTATCTCAGGTTTTGAATCAGAATTAATAAACCTATTGTCACACAAACTAAATTTTCAGTATGAGATTTTTGTTCCATCAGACTTATCGTACGGTTTCAAGGATACCTACGGAAACTGGACTGGAATGGTTGGAATGCTCGCAAGGAATGAAGCTGACATTGCATTCTCCTTAATGGGTATCACCGAAGAGAGGTCAACTGTACTGGACTTCAGCATACCTTACCTAACTCTCGAAAAAACGTTTTTGATGCGTCATGCTTCATTTTTGCCCAAAACTTCAGCATTCACGTATCCTTTCAGTAGGCTCGTATGGTTTTTATTCTTTATCGTTCTGCTTTTAGTGACAGTTCTATTTCGAACCTTGATTTCACCAAAAGAATCTATGTGTTCCGTTTTCCTCAATTTGTGGGGATCTGCTTTCGGCCAAGGAATAAAATACAACCCTCGTTCAATGCTCAGACGGATGCCACTTGGAATTTGGCTCCTTTATTCATACGTGCTAATTTTATGTTACAGTTCAGTCCTGTTATCAGTTTTGACATCTCCCATCAAAATGAAACAAATAAAAGATTTCAAGGATCTCTACACCGCAGTCAAAGAGGGGGAAATGGAGTGTCGAGCAGCGTTACCCACTCTGGAAGCAAAATATTTGTTGAAAAGTGATATACCCTATCTTAAAGGATTAGGGGAATATATTACAAAGAATAAATGGTACTACACACCTAGTACCAACCAAAGTGTTCCAAAACACACAGCAATGCTTGGGTCACCTTATCTGTTCCGATTAGTTTTTGGATCCCCTCAAGCCTACTTTTATTCCAAGGACGCTTTTGGGTATTTTCCGTTCGGAGTTGCAGTCAGGAAAGATTTTTGTTGCAAAGAGCGCTTCAACACAATTCTACGCCGAATTTTAAATGGTGGTTTATATAACAAATTCATGTACGATGCATTCTTTAAATTGGATTTAAAGAAAAAATTGAAGAATGATTTTTATGATAACACATCAGCATCAGCTTTAGGATTATCAGATTTAAATGGAGTGTTTATTGTTCTTGGTGCTGGCTGGGCAGCAGCTGTTTTAGTTTTGATACTAGAAATCACCTCCAGTCGATGGCTGTGCTCAGCACCTCCTTAGATTGAAATACACGATATGTAAATAACTTTTTTCTTATACAACTTTCATTATCACCTTTACACAAAGCACATTATTATAATAGGCTTTGAAATCAGATGTTCTACTAAATACTTTTTTCCCCACCATGACCCGATTTCTGTGCTATAACTACTTGTATGAATAAAATTAACCACATTATTTTTGAAAAGTTTTAATTGATTTTAACAGCTATTGTAATGTAATCGTTCAGTCTAATTTTAAGAAATTTTGTGAGCATATTATTATAATGCTTTTAGATATGAAATGAACATTTTCAAGATTTATTTATCCCTAATCTATTAACCTCTGCCGTACAGTTATTGTTGGCATCGATTTATTATTGTGTATCAAATATTATTGTCTGCACAATCAACAGTGACGAATGTCAAATCTTATTCTTCATAGTAACACAAAGTCTCCTATTTTAAGAGTCGAACTGCAGAATAGAGTTCTTCCTCTCGAACTTATATTCTTCTAGTTTCCGTTCTTTTAAATAAGCGCCTAATACAATTATTCACTTTCTTTATCCAGATAGTTTAGAATGATGAGGTCTTAATAAGCGTCTTTTCAATTCCATTTTGTTCATATTCCTGATGCAACCGATTCGCTGTGTTTACAAGTTCTTGGAAGCTATTACGGAAATTCTTTGTTTGATGTAAATAGGTTTTAATGTATGAGCCGTTACTTACACAAATCGATTAACTCCCCTTCATGAAATAGATTCAATTTAAGTGTCAATTTTACTCACAGCTTTTCATATTTAGAATAAATTTCTTAAATAATAAAGATTTACCCCTCTAAATGACAAAACTTTCATTAAAAAAAATTATATTGTAGCAGAAGTTTTAAGAAATAATGGATATTTTTCATCGCATTTTCCACTTTTTGATTTATGAAGTAAATCAATGTGTGCAATGATAGGCTTATATAATCGTATAGCATAACAAAACAAAAATTTAAGTAATATCAAATTTCTTTTTAGTTAATTTAGTAATTTTGTACGAAACGAATCGCATTCGATTTTTTGTTATTTAGTATAGCTTCGTAAGAATGGACAAAACAATGCAGTACAATGTTTCTGTTAACATGTTGGTACATCTGTATTTTGGAATAGTCTATAAAACCACTTCCGTTAAGACGAAAAATCTTTCTCATTTTCATTCATAATAGATTCTTTCAAACATCACATATTGTAAGAAGCGTATTTTAGAAGGCATATGAAATACTTGTAAATTTGCAGACAATAAATAAAAATAATGGTAATGCTACAACAAGCCACTTGTAGTTCACGCAAGCAGTTAAATGAGCATGTAGAACCCTGATTTTTTCCTAGAGGGCTTTTTAAAGAGATAAGTCAAATGTCTCACCCTTACAATGTGCAAAAGCACATCGTTTAATATCTCATTTCCGTCTTTCAAGCGCACCTCTTCCCACAGTCGACTAAACTATTAGTATTATTTCTCTATTAATTTTTCTTTTCAATACTTAATTTATTATTTTTTATTTCATTACTGTTGATTGAGCCATGGCAGCTCAGGAGAATGAGTGTTCGCCTTCCAATGAGATAAATCGGGCTCAAATCCCAGCAATAGCTGGCTGATACGGATTCCGCACCAGCTTCGCACCGAACACATTGTTGACGTAAAATATCCTCAGTGGTAGACGGATCATGGGTAAGAGTTCCTTTGCCATGACGCTAATCTTGGGTGTTTTTTTTGTGGTTTTCCTCTCCATGTAACGCAAATGCGGATGAGTCCCTTAAAAAAGTTCGCAGCTATGGCAAATTTTTCTCAATTCTTGATCCAGGAGTTCCTTTATCTACTGGATTGATTTCAAAGTTGCTAGGCCACGGAGTTGAATATTAGCTGTCGTAAACACAAAATTGGGTCGGCTGTTCAATGACTGATATAAAATAAAATAAAATTAATGTTGATTGGAGAATCAATAATATAATTACAAAATCTATAATATTTAGTTTTACAGATTCGTGCTTTAAAAGCATAACTATAAACAAAATAAACACGTGGTTTCAACTAAACTTTATTAATTTGGTGACGCAATCCGTCGATATTATTATTTTCATGTTGATCATTGAGTTTATCTGACATAACGAATAAAACGCAATTAAATTAAAAGATTATTAAGAAACGTGCAAAAAAAAAACTCTTTTATTTAAAGAATGCTATAAGTTAGCTGATTTTTTGTTTAAAATATTTGAAAGAAAGAAAATCGTTTCTGTCACATTTCTATCAATGGCGAGTTCAGGGCCAATTAAAAAAATATCTTTTATGTTATATGTATAAAAATGGATTTTAATTGATTATTTCGAATGAATTTTAAGATTGGGTTATAAATTTCAGGATGATAGAACAAACGGTACAATATTTATAAGAAGGACACACAGAGACAGACAAACGATTTAATTTATATAGATGATTTTATTTTTATAATTGATGGAAATCAGTACCACTAACTACTTAACCATGTAGTGATTTCCTCTTAGTTTTCTCCGCTGAAGTTTTATTTGTACTTTCAATTTGGTGCATACAAAATTTTGTAGGGGAGAGTGGGGTCAATTGTAACAGTTTTTGCTTAACTATTTTTAACTAAAAAAATCCAATATATTATTAGTATTAATTGACAGACGAGTAAAGTAGACTATCGTCTACTAGGAAAAAAAAATAAATACCTTATTTTAAATGCTATTATATTAGTTATTAACAATTTTTGACAGTCGAGCACTTGCTACAATTGTCCCCACTTACGGGATCAATTGTAACAGTTCATAAGTATAACTAAAACACAGTTAATTATACATATTATCATAGTTGTGATATATTATTTTATTGATCAAAATAGTAGTGATATTTTAGGAGTAAAAATAATAATGAGCAGAGACCTAAAGGGTTAAACTTTTAACTTTAAGGGGTTAAAAATTTTAATTTATGCTGTGAAAGGTGACAAATAAAATAATGCACATGCAACATAATATAAATGATATAGGAAACTATTGGTGGTTCTTAAAGAGTTAAGTTATGGTTTGTAAACATAAGATTATTTATTTTCAGCTGTTACAATCGTCCCCAAGACGCCTTTTCAGCTTCATTTGTTAAAAACAATGCTAGTTAATTAACTAAACTAAGTTTTTTTTCTATTGAAATGTTAATTAAGGTGTCCACTTACATATTCGGTTAATAATTTTTATTTGTTTAAGCAAAATTACTTTGCTACAATATAATATTCTAATACCAAAAAAAGTACTTACGTAGCGTGAAAATATCTGTTGTGATTTAACTCTTTCAAAAGTACATAAAAATGGTTGCCAGCAGTGGTGTACATGTAGTTTTATAAAATACACCTTGTGCGCCACCTAGAAACCAAATCTAGAACCCGACACTCGAAATTTTTGCTCTGTTACAATCCTACCCTGTTACAATTGACTCCACTCTCCCCTATGCTATGCATCATTTAGATTCTGGAAAGCAATAACTGAAAAGATATCTCAAATTTCGCAGTTTTTCAGCTCTCAAAAGTTTAGCGGACATAACAAACTTATATTTATTTGAGATGCCCTATGCGAAGTAAAATCCTTTTTGCTTTCAATGCACCCCCTCGAGCTAAAAGTTTAATTCGACTAGGTTAACATATAAAGTAAATATATGAGTTTCAAAATCAATACAACCGATCATTTTTAATGTTTTTCGGTATCGAGTTCTTCTTCTAAAATTTACAACCTTTTTATATTTTTACCTCATACGTCAAACAAGAACACACACACATGCACACATTTTTTTCATAAAAAATCTACGTATAAGTCTCAGACACAACTATATTTTGTCATTTGGCTTCAGTCATAGGATGATGGAAATTAGTTCTGCAATGCTTATTTGTATATGCCATTATTTTGCGCATAGAAATTGGGTTTAAAATATAGAATTTTCTCCTCTCGAATGTATTTTCAACTGCTTGAAAAATAAACTTTGGTGGCATCTGAGAATGGATCAAAACACGAACTATAATTTTTGTATAATGACATATATAAATGGACATTACCGCAGTATTTGGTTCAATGCTTGAATGTCTGACAATGAGCTCTAGGAATTTCAAATATATATTTAAAATAAATGTTTGGCTTTTGATCAGTTTCGATACAGAAATCATTACTACGATAACACATTTTGAATGAGGTATTTATTTTATCCTCGTAAAGTTTGTTAGATCGTTCGAAATCATCATGGGTTGACCATAATACTAAATTAGCTGGGGTAAATATTGTCAGCAATATTAAAATTATTATTTTTTTTTAAAATAACCAATCTAATGCTTTTGAGAACAATAAATTGCACTTTGCCTTGTTTTAAAGCGTCGCCCCAGAGATAACAAAATTCCCCTTGAAATTGATATGTTTTTAATTATTTATTTACTTATTAAAGCTGCTTTGCCTCAGTTTGAGACATAATAATAATGAGCTGCGACTTCAGCCTTATCTTTTCACTTCTGAAGCTAAAATCATAGAAATTCTTTTAAATATACTGTGATTTTTCTCTTTCTTACTTTTTTTTAAAAAAATACTGTGATGTTTTGAAATCTTAATCTTAAATTATAAAAAACAATAGATGATGTAAAAAGAAAGTTCAGGAATTTTCAAAATATTAAGAAAATGCTTTTCTTTTTTCCATGTTGGGGGTGCTCTCTGACTTGCGAGGACCATACGCCACACCCTTAAAGTCGCCCTTAAACTACCTTAAATCTAATCTTAGGGTCGTCGGGCTCGGACTCATGACTTTTTACTACTTTTAAGTATAAATTTTATTTTAAATTTATTAGTTAATTGCGATGAAGATAATGTTTTTTCGTTAATAATGTTTTTTCGTTAGGCATCAAAGGCCTAATAACGAGACCGCAAAATTTGGCCTTCATCCGACGTATATTTCGGGCGGATTCGAACTCTAAGCAAGCCTAATGTATCACGGGTTCGGGTAAGCTAGGATTAAAATTCTTAGAGCTCGGACCTCCGAAAGCGAGCCCGTATGCATCTCTAATAAATACCGGGAAAAAAATCGCTTGATTGTGGTAAGATTTGATTATCAGGAGTTAGCCTCCAGCAAGCGCATCGTAGCAAATGTTTTTGAATGCAGTAACGCAACTTAAACCTACTTTTTGTAAAAAAATTTAAATTTTTTTTTATAAACATTTGCTTCTTGGAAGCGTAGTTTGATGCTCTCAAACTTTCAATATCTAACATTTTTCATTTGTGGCATTTTCGACTCATGAACGGTAGAAAGTGAGCTGGGTCGATGCAGAATTTAATGTAAGGCCTGATTTCTTAAGGCCTGGTTTCTTAGGACAGGACGCCGTCAGCTGGAAATCAGCGCTAACCTTTGATTGGTCCATTTGTGAGTTTGATAGTATACGTCATTGAACGCACATCTTGAACTACAATTGCCGTCCAACTCAACTGCAGTTGGATTACAACGTGACGTTAACCACAGAAGCAATGGCGGACAACATCCAACAACACATTGAAATCAGCCAAGATTTTGATTTTGACATTAAACATAGCTTCTTCATTAAACATAGCACTCTTCATTTAGCTCAGCCATAATGTGTTTTTTCTAGGACAAAGTCATTATTTGTTCTCTAAAACACTGGTCGACAATAACAAAATCAATACAAATTCAAAATAAATATTTGTTTACGTTATTAACGCATGCGCAATGAGAGATAATGTCTGCGTTGGACCAACTGCTCACGCTGAGCTAACAAAAAAGTATTTTTTTGGCGTCAGCTCTACGTCAACTTTCCGCTGACGCCCAGATAAGGCGCTAGTTCTAAGAAACCAGGCCTTGAGCTAACAAACCAGTATTTTGTTGGCGTCAGCGGGACGTTGACGTCACGCTGACGCCCAGATAAGGCGCTTGTCCTAAGAAACCAGACCTTATTAATTAGGCTTATTCACTTGTGTTTATTCTTATTCAATTCAGCGTTATAAAAAATCATAGGAAACAATACATCATTCGATAACATTGGATAAACATTTTGTGGTGCAATATAGGTACAAACTAGAACTTGTTTTATTAAAAAATTTTATCACTTAAGGCCTGGTTTCTTAGGAAACGTCGGCGTCAGCTTGAAACGAACGTTTACCTCTGATTTGTCAATTTATGAGTTTGACAGCATACGTCATCGAACGCTCAGCTTGAACGACAACTGCCGTCCAAATCAACTGCAGTTGGATTACAACGTGGCGTTAACAACAGAAGCAATGGCGGACAACAACCAACAACAGAGCATTGAAATCAGCCAAAATTTTAAATTTAACATTAAACATAGCTTCTTTTTCCTCTTCTTCTTCATTTAGCTAAGCTATAATGTGTTTTTTCTTGGACAAAGTCATTATTTGTTCCTTAAAGCACTGGTCGACAATCACAAAATCAATACAAATTCAAAATAAATATTTTTTTACGTTATTAACGCATGCGCAATGCGAGATAATGTCTGTGTTGGACTGACTGCTCACGCTGAGCTAACAAAACGGTATTTTTATGGCGTCAAAATTATATATCGCTGACGCCCAGTTAAGACGCTTCTCCTACGAAACCAGGCCTTGAGCTAACAAACCAGTATTTTGTTGGCGTCAGGGTAACGTCAACTTAACGCTGACGCCCAGATAAGGCGCTTGTCCTAAGAAACCACGCAGATTTCATGTACATCGTTTAGATATAAGGTAAAAAATAAAGAGTGAGCAAAATTTCAAATTTTTTGGCCTTAAATTACTTAACATATCTCAGAAATCGTCGCAAATTCATATTGTATGTACTTTTCTGATGCACTAAAGGTCTGGTTTCTTAGGACAAGCGCCTTATCTGGGCGTCAGCGGGACGTCAACGTCACGCTGACGCCAACAAAATACTGGTTTGTTAGCTCAAGGCCTGGTTTCTTAGAACTAACGCCTTATCTGGGCGTCAGCGGAAAGTTGACGTAGATCTGACGCCAAAAAAATACTTTTTTGTTAGCTCAGCGTGAGCAGTCGGTCCAACGCAGACATTATCTCTCATTGCGCATGCGTTAATAACGTAAACAAATATTTATTTTGAATTTGTATTGATTTTGTTATTGTCGACCAGTGTTTTAGAGAACAAATAATGACTTTGTTCAAGAAAAAACACATTATAGCTGAGCTAAATGAAGAGTGCTATGTTTAATGAAGAAGCTATGTTTAATGTCAAAATCAAAATCTTGGCTGATTTCAATGTGCTGTTGGATGTTGTCCGCCATTGCTTCTGTGGTTAACGTCACGCTGTAATCCAACTGCAGTTGAGTTGGACGGCAATTGAAGTTCAAGATAAGCGTTCGATGACGTATACTATCAAACTCACAAATAAACCAATCAGAGGTTAGCGCTGATTTCCAGCTGACGCCGACGTTTAGGACGACAGGCTAAGAAACCAGGCCTTTAGGGAAATAAAATTATTTCCAGCTTTCTGAAAATTTCTTAAAACATGGTATTTTTTTTGGATCTATTTAACTAAATTTCCGTTAAATTTAGTCTCATGGACATTATTGTTAATTCAAAAGTTTGCTTACTTTTAATATTATTAAAATTTACAAAATTTACTATTTAAATGCAACAAAAAAAACTACCGAAGTCCGTATCCAGTCCACTCTCTTACTTATCTAACAGTTACAGCTACAGTTACAAGAGTGATATCTACAAGAAATATAGTGGCTATGGGTTTATTTCAAACTTTTGAAACTTTTATTTGCTCCCAAAAATGTAAACAAAAAAAATTTAAAAAATATAAATAATAAAAATAGGGAATTTTTTGTCACATTAAAATATCCAAAAGTACTATTAAAAACAACTAAAATACACTGCACACAAAAGTGCATTAACATATAAAGTACATTAAAATAAAAATGGAACCCTAAAGTCTTAAAGTTAAAATACACTAAAGTACTATATAATAAATGGTTAAACCTTCCTGTTCAGCACTGGTTTGGCAGTGCTTTAGAGTTCAAGGGAGATAGATCGGATGAAACCGCAATTTCAGGAGAAATTTAAAATTCAGGAAACCATTTAAAAAGATAAACTTCCAAATTTGGAAGCAATGTTTTCCCAGCATGAAGCAAGTGAAATTTGAAACCAGCTTCTCAGAACACATCCTTGATTGTCTGGAGTTTTCTCTTGGAGGACATACTCTTGCTATCAATTTTGGTGTGTGACTTTGGTCAGAGCGTTTGGACTCATGGATCTGATATAGCTGAGGCTATATTAAGAAGGAGTGAAAACAACAACAATAAAATACGACTAAAGTACTGGACTAAAGTACAATACACTAAAGTACAATAAAATAGAACAAAACAAATTAAAATACAACAAAAATAGTAAAAGTACTGAAGTACAAAAGAAAGAATAAAATAGCATAAAATACGCTAAAATACAATATAATTGTAAAAGATATGAAATACAAAGCTATTAAAATGCATGATAATCATCTCTAACTTAGATAGGACTAAAATACTAATAGCTAAAAGCTCTTAACGAAGAACAAGTAAAATTGTTAAAAAGGTCAAATTTAGTAGAAAAATTTTGGTAGGATATCATTGTTTGGATAACGTTGTAGAAGTCCTCCTCATTAAGGCCTGGAAGCCAGCATTCGAATAGACTCTTTATAATTAGCTCAATACCATGTGTTGTTGTAGTGTTTTGAAAAAAATTCGTCCCTTATATGTTTGTGACAAATTTGTTACAATAGCTATAAGATTGGTTCATTTTAATATCAAGGGATTTGAAGACTTAAATAAAATAATAAGGGTTTGGTTAAAAATCACGAACGTAATCACAAATGTGATTAAAAAATCTTATGAGTTAAAAGCATGGTATTTTCGATTATTCATTATTCATTCGATTATTAAAACATGGTATTTTCGACAAATTCTGCATCTAAACCTTGAGCCCAAAGTATTACTTAGTCATTTCGTATCGATTGAAATAAGATGATTAAAGCTGAATTCTCCTTTTAAAAATCTTATCATAATTTTCCTTTCATCTCGTAGAAGCTCATCCAATTAATTATTACGTTAATTGTGTGCAGACAGAAAAATAATGAGCAATTTTATTTTTTTTGCACGAGGAGGCAGTAAAAAGAAATTAGAATCTCAACAAATATTTAAAAATAGCGAAAACTATATAAAACTAATATCTGAGTTACTTGAATATTAATATAACAAAAGATGTCTAAGTTTGTACGCCTGTTATCTGTTTGAGGAAAAAAAATATGACGTTTATACATATTAATCCCATACCTATCTCTATTACACATCTGAGTAGGTCACTCTTGGCAGTATAGTCACGATATTCAAATGAGAAACTATTTGTATTTTTTATTTTTTATCTTCTATTATCATCATATAAACAAAGGGTAACATCAGATCTGCAAATCCGAAAATTTCGGCACAATATTAAGGTGGTAGCGAACAAAGGGAATGCGTTTGAAATTGGATGTAAGTAAACGAATCTAAAACTTTGCCAGTGCTTAATCCTTATTTGATTTGAATATATTTTATATGAATCATTGAATTTTATAAATTATCATTGGATTTTATTAGTCAGGAAATCTTTCAACGTTAAATTTAATTGTTCCTTCAATTAAATGTTAAATCGCCTAGTTTGTTACCATTTTAAATGATTGAGAATATCTCCAGTTGAAGTCAGAAAAGTTTGCAAATCTGGGGTTTTTATCAAAACTCAAACGTTACACAAAAAATTTAAAATAGCTTTAAATTTTTTACAATGCAAGGAATCGCTTGCCTTGATCAAATCACTCAACATTTTCAATTTGCTTGACATAATATAAGGTTCTTTTCTAAATGGAAATAGTTCTGTAATTGTAAAATCGAATTAGTTGTTAAATTAAAAACCAGTTTGTGATAGTTTCCACACAATTTCTGAACAATTTATGATGTTTCGAAGAAATAATAGCAATAATTAGGTTTTCTAATAGATAGTAGATTTATTCATATTTATTGCGGTGACTAGTTCTTTAGAAGTTAGAAATCACATCATCTGGAAATCTTAGCAATGAAAAATTCTGCAGAATTTATAGTGCTAAAATGTCTCACATCAAAGTAAAAATTAAATATTTTGTGTACAGATTTATGCTCATGATCATTTTAATACTTTTTTAAATCCTTTATGTGCTCAGAATTTGCTATTTTTTATTTGCTATTGTAAATTTATTTGCTATTATTTTTTATTTGAAATTGTAAATCATACCTTAATTGAAACTTCTTAGAAATAAGGAAATATCTGTTATGATATAATGATGTTCCTATATTTTTTAACAAGTGAGGTGCACTATCCAAAAAATAAATTCTTCTTAGACGGTCTATAGAATGAACTATTAAACACCTTTTGATGCTGTATTTTTCCACTTTCAGTAGCTTGATTTACGGAGTCTATGCCTGAATATGTGGTAAATCCTGGATTTTATGCTCAATTACGCTCAAATCCTCCGATGATTTTCGAGGTAACTTCATGTAGTGTTTTCTATCTGCTTCATCATTAAAAATAAATACAAAACAATGATAAACAAGAATGATGGCAAATCGGCATAGTTAATTATGATTAGAAAGTTAATAAACAGCATAGAATGGAAAAATTCTTTTCCTGCCATGGAGTTAGTATTTATCTAAGCTACGTTTCGTTTTTCCTCGAAGTCCGAAGTCACGATTTAGCTTTTCAAAGAAAAAATATATCTTGGCTCGTGTTTGGTAGCAAAATTTTTTTTCGATAATTAACTTTTCAGAAATGAAAGTAACGCTTAATTAAATTAACAGTTTATTTTCATATAATAACATAATTTAATCTTTGTGTAAAATTTGTACTTTAAATATTTAAAAATAACTTTTTTTTTTTTAAAGGGAAAAAGTATACATATCTATTATAGTTAGATTCCACCGGACAAAAATATTGAGATGATTACTCTATCGACAAGTCTGCGAGGAAATGTTGGTTTAGTTTCTTTTCAGTATATTTTTGTTCTCAATCCACCAGAGAAATTTACCCTTACGTAAATTTCCAATTAACTAAAGGAAATTAAATCAGAATTGGCTCTAGCATCATGGTGTCTAAAATTTGGATTGAAAACATTGATGCAAGATCTCAAACCCCCTCTCACCATAGGGTATTCGGGTATATTTATACACTCGTCGCAGTGACAGGCTTCTTGGAAAAGGCGGGTTTGAATCGTCAGTGCCCTGTCGAGAAAACCGACGAAGGCGGCTTCGTGGCATTTATGTAAAACCAATAAAGTTCTTACAGTTCTTGTTTACATATTTATAATGGTAAGTAAGTCATGAACCAAAGTTAGATAATTTTTTACCCAAAAGTAGATGAATTAAATCAAATTATATGCTTCTGATGGAATATTATACATCTGATTACTGCATGTGCAGTGTCCAGCATCACAAATTTAAAAAGTGCATTTTAAAAGATTAATAGCAGACAAACATAGTGTATATGCTAATTAAATTCCATAGTTACGGTCTTTAGGCGAATCAAGTAAAAGAAAACAAATTAAAAAATTTAGTTAAAACCTGAGTCCAGAAGAAAAAAAACGTATTTTAGTCTTACGCTAAGCGTTCATCCAAAGCTAAATAAATGATTAAAGTTGACTAAAATACAGAAACAGTCACTTAACTTGTAATTAAAATTGAAGTAGTTAAAATACCCCAACGTGTAATAAGTAGGAGAGGCGAACTTGTTTGGTAATGTTGATGAAAATTCTTCCGTTGGCTAAAGAATACCATTGGCGTTCCTCCAAATTTCATAGACATGGGCCATGGAGCGTTCGGTATCTTGGGCAATGTTTTAGCAGGTATGTATTAGCTGGTAATGATCCAAAATATTGGCACGATGTAGATTCTTTTGAAAAATTTTTGTTTTTAAGTTACGGATACTGCATAGCGGATGAGGAATTGGTTTATAAAAATTAGCAGTCTTTTTAGATCCGAGTCTTTGAAAAATGTATCAGTTTGTTCTCCCTTGTCACTGGTCCTCTAGTATTGTTTTTATAAGTCCATTGTAGCTCGTTTGATATTAAATTTGATCAGTTCCATTTGGGACCAGATAGTGCTCAGTTACTGCTCTGTCCGCTTTCTTGTCACCGACTGTATCCACATGGGCCTTGACCAATGAATATTGAAATTCTCACATAAAGCTTTAATTTACTCTAGAAGTTAATGGTTAGGATTAGAATCTCTTTATCGTTATCAAAGAGTATAGCGAAGACTAAATTTTTACTATAAGAGAATGATGTTCTTGAAATGCAAAGCATATTCCAAACATCAAATCAATGAATCGCCAATGCATTTAGCCGTGTATAAATGAACAAATCATTTAATTATCGAGGCAGTAGACCATCAAATCTGTCAATCGATGAATCATCAAGTCTGTTAATTAGTTAATCGACGAATGAGCCTCTCAATGAAAGACCAAATCATGAAATTAGAGTATTTTTACTGATTCATTAATCCGTTGATTCTCAATTTTGTTAATCTGTTGATTCTTTGATCCACTCTTTCACTGATTTTTCGATTCGATCATACTCGATTTACATTTTCATTGATTCTTCTGTTTATTGATTCGCTGACTCACTCCTCTGTTTTAAACCTAATTATAGACAATCATACAAACGTGCACCAATTTTCAAATAAAAATTGAAACTCAGATTAAAATTTCAAGAAGTAAAATTTCAATGGAATAGGCTGATTTCTTATTCTAAAGCCTGTTTTTTCTTTTTTTTCTTCACTAAACTCAGAAGTATTATTTCCAGTTCATACTTATTGTTCAGGAAAAGATCGGATGAAAATGATTGCACTAGAATGACGGTAGGGGTCAATCTGATCTGACCCCTAATTACTTTTGCCAGCTGATTACTTTTGCTTGGCTGGAAGAAATCGTTTTAATTTTTTTTTTTACTTTTTCTAAATAATTAACAATTATATTTCCAAACAGAAATTCAACATTCCAGATTAATTAGCTCTTGAAATATTGCCATATATTCCAAAAACAGCGAAAGGAGGCCATTTTGGTCTTTTCAATGAAAAATTTATCGTACTCCAACTGACATTCACAAAACACGCTTGAGAAAAATTCAATGATAAGCAGTTTAAGATTTCATTCATAAGGAAATAGCTATTACTTTGCTTGGTTTTTCCCACTCATTTGAATAAAATATGAGAAGAAAGCAGACTCCCTACCACGAGTTCCGAGGAATTGAAATTGACTTTCCTTAGGAAACCTAAAACTGAAATCTAAGGTTCCTTGCTTCCCCAAAGCAATATCTTGGACATAAAGGAGTTGAGACCGAGGAATCCACTTTCCGATAAGACATTCTCGAGATGCTGAAAGATTTGTAACGTTCAAAAGTGGGTGAAATTTCAGATTTAATGAATCATCAACCGTTTTTAGTGTATAATGCGTGGTCTGGAGTAACAGATTCAAAATTTGCAATCACAACGCTCAAATACGCCGTCTAGCTAAAAGACCGGTTCCATATCTTGATCCTCCTATTTCAAGCAAAGTAAAAATTTTGTATGATTTGATCGAAGCAAACCATTCCTTGTGCTGTAAAAGATTAAAAACTTCTTTAAATTTTTCGTCTGGCGCTGGAGTTATATTAAAACATCTAGATTTGCCAACTTTTCTTGCTTCAATAGGAGTTTTTTTTTTAATTATTTAAAATGGTAAGAAACTTCATGATATAATTTTTAAAGTGAAATAAATCTTGACTATCTATATATATAAAAATCTCTTGTCACAGTTTTAGTGTTTAAACTCCTCCGAAACGGCTTGACCGATTTTGATGAAATTTTGTTGTGGCTTATAGCTTACTCTGTAACACATAAGTATGTTTTGATTAGTGTTGTGGGTTGTGGCAACATTGGTTGCGATGACAACTAAAAAATGATGGAATGCAGGAGTTGCAAAAAGGCGATAAATAAAAATCTTTTGTAAAAATGTCTGGACGTAGAATATTATTATACTAAATCCAAACAACATAAACGATACAATTAATATTTGCCTGTCTTGCTCCCAATAACTGGTGACCCGGATAGTAGAAATAAATATGCCTGATGACGAGAAAGTTGTTAAAGATTCTACAAATGAACTATGCAAAGTAAGTGTAAAAATTCCGCCGTTTTGGATTGATCGTCCTGAAATTTGGTTTTTCCAAGTGGAAGCCCAGTTTAAAATAAGTGGAATTCAATCTGAGGAAACCAAATTTAACTACTTAGTATCGCAGTTAGAACCGAGATATGTTGAATATGTTTGGGATATTGTAACAAGCAATTCCGATACGAAATATTCAGAATCCAAAACAAGGCTTCTAGATTTATTTAAAGAAAGTGAAAGTGCTCGGATAAAAAAACTTATAGCTGGAATTGAGTTGGGTAACCTGAAACCAAACCAATTGTTACAAAAACTAAAATCTGTCGCAACATCTGATGTGTCCGAAAATTTAATCAAAACGTTATGGTTAGAAAAACTGCCAGATTCTATGCGTAATATAGTACTTGTTAGTGACGAAGAATTACCAAAATTGGCGATCATGGCTGACAAGATTTCAGACATGACACCTTTTAATGAGGTTTTTGGCGTATCAGAAGCTCATAATTGCTCGAATAAAGAACTTTTAATGAAAATCCAATCCCTTGAACAGCGAATTACTGAAATGACTATTGATCATATATCGAGACCACGTTTAAGGAACGATTCTAAGTGCCGCAGAAGACCTCGAAGTACTTCTAAGGGAAAATTTAATCCTAGAGGGAAATACTGTTTCCATCATTTTCGTTTCGGTAACAAATTCCATAAGGATAAGTGTACTCAGCCGTGTAGTTGGTCAACTGATAGGTCATCGAATGAGGGAAACGCCGATGTGCAGTAGAGAATGCGACAAGCCAATACCTCCTAGAAAAGAGTAGGCCTCTGCACGGGTTACCATAAATATCCTTTAGTAGTCCAAACGTAATGACATATTTCGTATTTTCAACCACTGCGCAGCTTAGTACCCCGAACGTAATGGCATCTTTCTTATTTTTTATCAACTGCGCAGTTAACTTCGTCACATCGGACTACTAATTTGATCCGTGCTGAGGCCTTCCTTAATCTAGGAGGTGTTGGACAAGCTCTCCTGTTAATAATATTCCTGATTGTCGCCAATTTCGCTTATTTATAAGAGATAAAAAATCGAAAGTGCGTTTCTTAGTGGACAGTGGGGCAGATGTTGGCATTTTACCCGCTTCAACTAAAGATAAACAATCCATGGATTACAAATTGTATGCAGCAAATGGTACCGAAATTGAAACACATGGTATAAAAATGTTATCCCTTGATTTAGGACTTAGGCGAGAATTTCAATTTCCTTTTATAGTAGCCAAAATTAATAAAGGTATTTCAGGAGCTGATTTCCTTAATAAATTTAAATTAGTAATTGATTTGCATAACAAGAAACTGATTGATGGAGTAACTCAACTAAAGGTAACTGGTGAAGTTGCTTCCCTCAGCGAAAACAATAATATCGTTACAGTAAATAGTTCGACAAAATTTCATACTCTACTAAAACAATATCCAGATTTATGCAAACCAAATTTGTTCTTATCAGGTGTAAAACATAATGTTCAGCATCACATCGAAACAAATGGTCCACCTGTAAATTCTAAAACACGACAGCTAGATCATCAAAGGCTGGCAACAGTAAAGCAAGAGTTCCAATAATAACATAATAAAACCCTCCAGCTCACAATGGGCAAGTCCATTGCATGTGGTTTTGAAAAAAGATGGTACTCTTCGCCCATGTGGAGATTGCAGACAGCTAAATGCTAGAACAGTTCCTGATCAATACCCCATTCCTAGGATTGAGGATTTTCATCACATTTTAAAAAATACAAATGTATATTCCAAAATTGATTTGTTTAAAGCCTATTACCAAGTGCCTATAGCCGAAGAAGACAGATGTAAAACTGCAATTATTACTCCATTTGGGTTGTACGAATTCAATGTGATGAGCTTTGGCTTGAGAAATGCACCAGCAACGTTTCAAAGATTTGTAAATACTGTTTTTTCTGGTCTTAATTTTGTTTTTCCCTACCTAGATGATATTCTAATAGCATCTGCTAGTGAGGAACAACACAGAACCCACTTGAAGTTAGTGTTTGAAAGGTTGAATGATTATGGACTTCGTATTAACGTTTCCAAGTCTATCTTTGGAAAGGAAGAAATAGAATTCTTGGGTTATTTAATTACTCCTCAAGGCTCAAGACCGTTACCGGACAAAGTTCAAACTATTGTTAATTACAAACTTCCGACCACCATTCACGAACTCAGAACATTTTTAGGCATGATTAATTTTTATCGTCGATATTTAAGGAATGCATCAAAAAATCAATCTCTCCTTCATGATTACCTTAAAGGAGCACGAAAAAAAGACAAACGAAAAATTCAATGGACAGATGAGGCGAAAGAACAGTTTCAACGATGCAAAGATGATTTGGTCAATATAACACTCTTAACATTTCCGAATTCTGCACTACCTCCGTCACTATATACGGATGCTTCAGATTCGGCAATCGGAGCAGTAATTCAACAATTTGAAGACAATGGATGGAAACCTATTGCATTTTATTCTAAAAAATTAAACGAAGCGCAAAAGCATTACAGCACTTACGATAGAGAATTGCTAGGAATATATCTCTCCATCAAACACTTCAGATATTTACTGGAAGGAAGAACATTTAAAATATTCACGGACCATAAACCCATAATTTTTGCATTTAAACAAAAACCTGAAAAAGCATCACCTCGTCAACTTAGACATTTACAATACATTTCAGAATTTTCAACTGATATACACCACATTGAAGGTCGAGACAACATCGTTGCAGATACGTTATCTAGAATTGACGAAATTGATTGACTACGATAAAATAGCAATTGAACAAAATATGGATAAAGAATTTCAAAATTTAAGGACATCACCGACTTCCCTGAACTTCAAGCAGTATCCGCTACCTTCTGGAAAGTCTTTGTGGTGTGAAACTTCAACGAACAGCATTAGACCGTATATTCCTGAAATGTATCGCATGAAAATATTTCAGCAAATGCATGGCGTATCCCATCCTGGCATTAAATCATCTGTAAAGCTCTTAACGTCAAAATTTATCTGGCCAAGTATACGTAAAGATGAGCAGCTTTGGACTCGATCTTGCATAGCTTGCCAGAAGAATAAAGTAAATCGACACACCAAATCAAGTTTCGGTGATTTCCAACTTCCTTCAGAAAGGTTTAGTGACGTCCATATTGATCTCATTGGACCCCTACCACCATCAAATGCAAATATTTACTGTCTTACTTGTATTGACCGGTACTGTAACTGGATGGAAGTAATTCCGTTAAACAACATGTCAGCAGAAACAGTTGCCAAAGCGTTTTATTCTAACTGGATTTCAAGATTTGGTACCCCATGCCGTCTTGTTACAGATCGTGGAGCGCAATTTAGTTCTGAGCTGTTCACCGCCTTATCTAAAATGTGTGGAATAAAATTACAGCATACAACTGCTTATCATCCACAGACTAATGGGAAGGTCGAACGCCTCCACAGATCTATTAAGACCGCGTTAATGGCACACAATAACCTGGCCTGGAGTGAAACACTTCCAGCTGTTCTTCTTGGATTACGCACAGCTATGCAAGAAGATGCGGCATACACCATTGCTCAAATGGTCTATAGACAAAATATACGATTACCTGGAGAATTTTTCCAAGAGAACATAACTCCAACCACACCTGATGGTTTTGTCAAACAGCTTAAAAAAAACTATGGAAGAAATGGGACCAAGAACAGTGTCAAATAAATATGTCCAGAAAATATTTGTCCCTAAAGATTTAAAAACAGCATCTCATGTGTTTATTCGCAAAGACAGAGTTAAAAAGCAATTGGAACCTCCATATGATGGTCCTTTTCAAGTCGTTGACAAAAAAGAAAAATATTTTACAGTAAAAATCAAAAACAGAGACGTTACAGTGTCTGTTGATAGATTAAAACCTGCATATTTCTTGCAAATACCAGACGTTACTACAGGACAATCAACAAAGACAATAAGACAACCTGCCGAACCTCCACCAGACTTACCTCTTGAAATCAAAAAACTTCCTGAAAAACATTCACGTATAGGACGAACAATTAAAGTTCCTGTGCGATTTCGAGACTAGCGCTTATAAATATATGTCTTTAATATTTTTTGTTAATAGTGAGTTTTGAAATATTTGAGCATAAGTAACTGGTAAATACCATGTTCGTTCTTATACGATACTGTACCGTAACTTAGTTACTGGGAAGGGAGTACTGTTGTGGCTTATAGCTTACTCTGTAACACATAAGTATGTTTTGATTAGTGTTGTGGGTTGTGGCAATATTGGTTGCGATGACAACTAAAAAATGATGGAATGCAGGAGTTGAAAAAAGCGATAAATAAAAATCTTTTGTAAAAATGTCTGGACGTAGAATATTATTATATTAAATCCAAGCAACATAAACGATACAATTAATATTGGCCTGTCTTGCTCCCAATAATTTTTATGTATGTTCAGTAGGTCTGAGAATAGGTTTATAACTAATTTTTTTACATTTTTTGGAAAGATTTAACGTATATTTTAAATATATCTTTATTTAATCGTATTCGGATCTAAACTAGACATAGAAACATAATAAATCAAAAATAATATTCCCGCACATTGCAACAAGTCATATTAAACTATAATACTTATGCACGCCCTTAAGAGAAGAGCATCAAATATATTTGCAAGTATGTGAATAAAGGTAGTGATATAGCTGTATTTCGAGTTGAAAATACCAATGCGACTGCTCTTCCAGTGAATAACAACATGAAATAACGCTGTACCAAATTGGCCAGTACATAAGATCCAATGAAGCTGTTTGGGCGTATCTTTGGTTTCCCAATTCATGAACGGGATCCAACCATTATTCATTTAGCCGTCCATCTTGAAAACGGTCAGAGCATATATTTCACGAACGAGACAGCGATTGACCAAGCTATAAATCCACCAAAAATTACACTCACCGAATTTTTTGAATTGTGTAATCGAGCTGATGCTTTTGGTGCCTTTGCACGGACATTACTCTACTCAGAAGTACAACATTATTTCACATGGGCTCAAACAAAGAAATGGACACCCCGCAAGCAAGGCACACCTGTCGATGCATGTCCCGGTTTATTCAAATCAAACGCCTTGGGGAGAGTATTAACAGTCAATCCAAGGCAAACTGAGTGCTTTTATTTTCGACTGTTGTTGGTTAATGTCACCGGCTCATTGTCATTTCAAGATATACGTAATGTCGATGGACATCAGTATCCAACTTATAAAGATGCATGTCTTGCACTCGGCTTGCTGGATGACGACAACCAGTGGAAATGTATGCTTGCTGAAGCAGCATTGAACTGTACTGCAAAGCAAATTCGTCTACTATTTGCTATAGTATTAACTACATGTTTCCCGACCCGTATAGAAACCTTATGGGATAATCACAAAGATTCGATGACTGACGATATACGGTATTGTTTATTCGTATCTCGACCCGCCCTATTCAAGAGCACACGAGAGTAGAACATACATTCTACATACAAAACATGCATTAAACACAAAAAAATTACATTAACAACAAGTATAAATGGCTTATAAAATATAAAGTACAATGAAAATTTGGAAAAGAACAAATGAAAAGTTTACACAATAGAGCATTAGGTATTGGAGGAACAATACGTTGGGTATATCAAATATTGTATAAGACAATGGCATAAGAAATCAGTTCAGTGATCAATGCTGAAAAATTTTGAAACATACATAAAATGTAAAGAAGTAAAATAATAAGTTTTTCAGAGGTCTGAAAAGTCAAAAAAGGTTTTCAGAAGTCAAAGCTTTGAAAAATTTCAAAAGTCTGAAAAATCAAAGAATGAAATTTTTAATTCTGAAAAGGCAAAGTTTGTGCTCAATTGTATTTGAAATGTGATTTGAGATTAGATAGGGCTTGCAAGTAACTAGGACACGATGCTGAAGAAGCGCGGTGATGAGGATTGTGGCACGTGCCAAAGTAAGTGTTCGAGTGCCAGCAGTTAATGCAGTGGTGATCGACAGAAGTACATTCGTTAGTGTGGTGAGCACTTCCACAGATGGCGCATGTTGCATAATACGGTATGAACAACGCACACGTTGCAACGATCTAACGATAGCATTCAGCAATGCTATGTAAAATGAAGCACCGATTGCTATTGAGGATCTTTGCTTTATTATTGCCAACTTGCCACTCAGTCATTTCGGTATGCCTTCGCCAAATCAGATGCACTTCGTCATGAATCGTGAACTTCAATACAATGCGATACAAATGGCAGCGATTGTTATTCGCAATGCTCTTCTAATGAATGAGGAACAAAGGAACATTTATGACCGCATTATGCTCGCAGTTTCGGCAGGACAAGGTGGATTTTTTTTTGGATTAACCAGGTGGAACTGGCAAAACATTTATTATTTCGCTAATTCTCGCTGAAATACGATCAAATAATGGCATCGCGTTAGCCGTTGCATCATCTGGCATTGCGGCAACTTTATTGGATGGTGGCAGACAGCTCATTTAGTATTTAAGCTGCCACTAAATATTCAAAACAACCCTGATGCAGTGTGCAACATAAAAAAGCAATCGTCTATGGCCACAGTGTTGAAACACTGTAAAATTATCATGTGGGATGAATACACTATATCACACAAACATTCGCTTGGAGTGTTGAACAAGACATTGAAAGATATAAAAAACAATTACAAATTATTTGGCGGCACTCTGTTACTCCTTTCAGGTGATTTCAGAGAAACACTTCCCGTCATTCCGCGTTCAACGTACGCTGATGAGATCAATGCTTGCTTGAAATCATCTCCACTGTGGCGTAATAGTGAAAAAGTTTAACTAAAAGTAAATATGCGCATCTGCTGAAACATTCTCAAAACAATTGTTAGATATCGATTATGGAAAAGTTATTAAAGATGAGACTGGATGCATAAAATTGCCGGATGATTTGAGCACAATCATTGATTCACAAGATGCTCTCATTAACCTAATATTTCCCGATGTACATACATATTCATCTTGAGTGGCTGTCAGAAAGGGCGTATTTAACAGCAAAAAATGTGGACGTCAACGAATTGAATCTGAAGATACAACAGCTATTTCCAGGTAACTTGGTGACATATAAATCCGTTGATGCAGTTTGCGATCCCCTTGAAGCTGCAAATTTTCCAGCAGAGTTTTTAAACTTATTGGATTTACCAGGCATACCACCGCATAATTTAGTACTCAAAGTTGGATCTCTGGTTATTTTGCTTCGTAATTTGAACCACCCACGACTGCAACGGCACGCGATTAGTCGTTAAAAAAATTAATGAACAACGCTATCGAAGTCATTATTTTAAATGACAAATTCCGGGGTGAAAGTATATTACTTTCACGAATCCCTATTATACCCACAGATGTACCAATTCAGTTTAAACGCATTCAGTTCCCCATTAGATAGGCATTTGCAATGATAAGGCCTAACAATGTCTGTTTGTATCTTAGATTTGAGCACACCATGTTTTTCACACGGACAATTACACGTGGCATGCTCTCGAGTGAGCAAACCATCCAGTTTATTTGTGTTAGCTCAAGATGGAATCACAAAAATATTGTACAGTCCGCAAAAAAAAAAGATATCACCCTGAATAACTTTCGTTCTAATGATCGGATTTTCGCGAACTAAGTGTCAATCTTAATGGTTCCGGGGGGTGACCTCAAATATGCTAATTAATTAGTGCTAACTATTAATTAAGTTACGAAATCAGACACAAAAACGTACTTTCTCTGAATAAACATATAATTTTTTTTTGCATATTTGGATTCCTTATCTTCAAAATATAGGGGGTAGCAGCAATCTAGGAAATGTGGTCCCCATAGTTTGGTCAGGAGAGCGATTCAAAGTTTGGACCCTTTAATGTTAATTTCGTTTTTTGCGTTTTCAGTCATATTTTAAAAACTAATGAAGCAATTCAAAAAAAAATTGCACCCACTTATAAAACTCATTTACCCAAAGATAATTTCATGAAAAAAATAATTTTTAATAATTATTTATTATTTTTTATTATTTAATTAAAGTGAGGATGAAAAAATTTTGAATTATGAGGTAGGGATTTTTCTGTACCATTTTAATCTACATATTTTTCAATTGAAAAATCTAAAGTTTCTATTGTTTTTATTTATTAGAAGATGAGAATAATTAAAATTAATTATTTAAAAAAAATAATTTGGCGACAACGAAGAAATGATTTAATGGGGCGATTAATATTAAAATGTGATAAACTTACGAGGAACTTGACGTAGCGCGAGTGGCGTAAAATTTCATTCATATTTTTTTCGCTAATAATCGTTTGCTAATCTTTTTATTTTTATTTCTTTGAAACTTTAAAATACGATATTTCTTTTATAATCTTCTAAAATTCCATTTGAAATTTAGTAAAGAAATTTGAATAAAACATCAACGAATGTTGAGTTTTATAAAAGCATGCTTGTGATAGAATATGATTATACACCAGATTTTGCTTATTCAATGTGATTATTTTTTATTTTTTAGTTTTTTTTCTCAATAACTGATACAATTTCTGTAATATACATACGTATGAATAGATTTGGAATAAAATATTTATCAATTTCTTGATTATATTTTTTATAAATAATAATAAAAATACGTAGTCAACATTTTTAAGCATCTCTCACATCATTGCAAATTTCTCAACATATTATACGTCGTCTTAATCTTAAAAGTAATTTTTAATCACCAATCTGGAAGTGTTTCGCAGAAATATTTTACCAACTATTTCATTAAATTTTAAAATTTTTAAAAATCTTATTCTTTACCCTACTACGTTTATTATTTCATCATTAATATACTAATAAATTTTTCACGTCATGGATTGATTCGAGGAACATTCCAGCAGGGTTCGTTGATTTAAATCATCTTGACTAAAATCACGATTTAAATCATGATTTAAATCAAATGATTTTTTTAAAAAAATCATTGATTTACATCAACAAATTATTTATATATATATATATTGATATCAAAAGTTAAAAAACAGTGTTTTAAATAATTGATAATTTTGTTATTTTCTTTTCTTAGTTTTAAAATTTATTTTAAATAAATTGCTGCATTAATTAATTTTAGTTAACGAAATTTCTTTCTTAGTGTGTGTTAAATTCCAACACATTTGAAATAACTTTTTTTTAAATATTTTGATTCTAGAGATTGAAAGTACAGATTAAAGTAAACATTTAATGCTGTTTTAATATAAACTTGCTTATCTGTAGAAAGTATTTAATAAACATGACCTTTTTTCAAGAAAGAAAGTGCAAATAATGTTAATTAAAATTCTACCGTTAGATTGAAAAAGCATGGAATTATAATCTAAATTATATTTTATTGGTAGAAAATGTATATTTCTAAAGCTTGAGGTTATATTAAAAAAAATTCCCTTATTAAGCCCAAAATAGAAAAAGAAAAAAAAAAGGCTGATGAATTCAGATATTTTTTTCCTGCTATAGTGTAATTCTTCCCTTTCAAAGTCTATTTGAAGCAGTAGGGTTATTAACTGGTATTTTGTTTTCTTATAATATGTTTACAGTATCTTTTTCTTCATCAGATTTTCTATAAAGAAATCTTGTGGAAAACAAATTCCAATGAGCACGTAGATTTTTTAAAAAAAAATTTTTATCTTAACTAATCTATTTTGATATAAGATTAAAGATGAATATTTTAATATAAAAATATATAGATCAAATATTTACTTTTCGATGAATGACTACATTTATAAACACAATCTGATACAATGATTTTGTCATTTTAAAAATCATGAAAAAAAAAGAAATCACAATTTGAAATTAAAATTATGGTTTGCTAATTGAAACCTTGTTTTAAGTATAATTTATATTTTCTATTTCCTCTAATCTTTAAATTTCAATCATGAATTTGTTTCAAAATGGTTGCTATGCATTCAAAACTATGTATTTTAATGAAAAATTATTTTGGTAAGTCAGAGCTTCTAAAATATTGTTATAATATAGTTTTAATATTAATTTAATTTTGACTAAACATTTATAAAGTTTTTTTAATCATAAATTAAAATTCTTACAATGTGTTCGAATAAAAATCAAAAAAATCTGATTTAAATCAAAAAAATCCGATTTAAATCAAAAAAATCGGATTGATTTGATTTTTTTTTTAAAATCAAAATAATCACGAACCCTGCATTCCAGTGACTTTCAAGTCATATCTTGGCCCCCAAATTCACCTGACCTTAATCCAATAGAGCATTTGTTGTCCTACTTGAAAAACCAAATTCATACAGCTACGCTACCCCCTCGCAATGTGAGGGAATTGCAGGACCAGTTGGTGAGCGTTTGGTACCAGATACCTCAGACTCTATCAGCCCCTTGTGGAATCAATGCCACGGCGGGTGCTAGCATTTTTGAGGGCTAAGGGTCGTCCTACGTGTTATTAGCAGGGTGGCTATAATGTAATGTCTCTTCCGTGTATATTTCACACATTTCCTAGGCATTCTATAGAATGCCAAATGAGAAACCGGCAAAGTATAAAATGCATTCGTCAAAATGTCATTCAAAAATGACAATTAGGTTATTTTCTTATTTTTTATATGAAAATATGTTTTTTATTGGAACTTACCTTACTTGACCTTAAAAAAACATCAGTGTAGGATATACCGGGCAAATGTATTACCGGGTTGTGGCACTTAACTAGACTTAGTACATATTTCGGACATTTACCAAAGGTCTAGTCATACTAGTTATAGTTAATTGCCCCTGCCCGGTATACATTTGCCTGGTATACCAGACACTGATGTTTTTTTAAGGTCAAGTGTCACTGCCTGGTATACATTTGCCCGGTATACCAGACACTGATGCTTTATTAAGGTCAAGTGCCACTGCCCGGTATACCCTACACTGAAGTTTTTTTAAGGTCAAGTGCCACTGCCCGGTATGTCCTACACCGATGTTTTTTTAAGGTTCAGTGCCATTGCCCGATATATATTAGCCTGATACTCCAAACACTGATGTTTCTTCTAATCTATCGTCAGTTAAAATATCGAATAAATGTAATTATATCCACGAATAAATTAATATCAAATCGGATGTAGTAAATATTTCGGACATTCACCAAAGCGACTATGTGATTGTCAACATTCATCGGTGAAAGTCAACAACCACCAATTTCGGTCATTCACAGTAACATGCACATCATTTGCATAATAACCTCATCAAGACGTTTATTTCATACTTTGCCTAAATAACATTTGTCATTCTATAGAATGCCTAGGGAAAGTATGCATTACCTCTCACATTTCATACTTTGCTGAAAACATCCGGCATCGTATAGAATGATTAGGCATTCTATTCAATACCGGCGTTTCATACTTTGCCCGGTAACATATATAAGAAAACAAAAATAATCTTAGTAGCAGTATTTGATGGTAAATGTAGCTGTAATCGTATTTGAAGAATATGCTCTGCGACATTTTATGGTGAATTTGCGAATGTAAGTTTGAGAATGTATCGAAAGATGAGGATGGTATTTGCTAATCATCTTTATCCAAAGAAAGCCTTGTAACCTAAATATCTAGCAGAATGAACCGATTTTTTAAACAATGAATCTTACAATATGCAACATATTATTTCAATATCTTATTCTTAAACATAACATATTTCAATGTTTTTAAAATACCACTAAACATTCAGCAATTCCTTGAATTATAGAAAAAAGAAATATCGTAAATTATAGAAAACCTTGTGAATGCGCATTAGAATTACTATACAATATACATTTTATTTTTCAAGCACTTTTTTTTCTTCAAACTTTCTTGCCTAGAACACTCGATTAAAGCTGTAAAAATGATTATCCCTAAAATTTTGTATATAACCATAATAAGTTATGTTAATTTGATTTTAGTATGAAATCCTCGAATAAGTATAACAAAAACAATATATTATAAATAATATCAGATAAAAAGTTCATGTATTTAAATTCTAAAAACTTAGAAAATCATAAATAATTTATAAATCGATTCATATTTTCTTTTCAAAGGAGATGAAATTAAAAAAAATTTTGCTTTTTGGACAGAAATTAGCTTAAAAATTGTCTATATCCTAGAAACTTTGAGATATTTTCTATTAACTTTGAGATATTTCTATTAAACCTCTCCGAGCAATCACAGAGCATTCTAAATTTTTTTTTTTTTTTTTTTTTTACAGTCAGAAATTGGTTGCTTAGCAACCTAGTGAAATTAAGTCTTCTTCTTTTGAATTAGTCAATGGGTTACCTTAAAATATTAATCTGCGCTTGCGACTTTTTTTGGCGGTTTTCTGGACTATCGCCAAATATATAAACCTTTATTGTGACCCAATTTAAGACCCAATGTTTTCAAAATTTTGTCTACCCCCCCTAATTCAAGTGTCTGGATTCCAAATTTGAAAAAAAAAATACATGTTTATTCAGAGAAAGTACGTTTTTGTGTCTGATTTCGTAACTTAATTAATAGTTAGCACTAATTAATTAGCATATTTGAGGTCACCCCCCGGAACCATTAAGATTGACACTTAGTTCGCGAATGAAACATCATGCAATATGCTTAAACATCTTTTGTCAAATTAATATTCAAGGAACTCAGATAAAAGTTTTATATAGTTTTCGCCATTTTTAAATATTTGTTAAGATTTGTTAATTTTCTAACTTCTTTTTACTGCCTACTCTTGCAAAATCATAAAAATGCTCATTATTTTCCTATCTGCCACAATTAACGTAATAACTAATTGGATGAACCTGTACGATATGAAAGGAAAAATATGATAAGATTTTTAAAAAGAGAATTCAGCTTTAATTATCTTACTTCAATCGATACGAAATGACTAAGTAATACTTTGGGCTCAAGGTTTAGATGCAGAATTTGTTATTATATTTGAAAATACCATGTTTTTAACTCATTGCATTTTTTACTTACATTTGTGATCACGTTCGTGATTTTTAATCAAACCTTCATTATTTCAAATAAGTCTTCAAATCCCTTATTATTAAAATGAGTCTCTCTTATAGCTATTTTAAAAATTTTGTCACTAGCAAATTAGGGAGAAATTTTTGCCGAAACACTATAACACTGAAGCTTTTTTAAGCGACAGGAGGAATATTGAGATAATTATAAAGAGTCTATTCGAATGCAAGTTTCCAGTACTCAAAGAGGAGGACTCCTGCATCGTCATCTTGTATTTTATACTCCAAAATTTTTCTACTAAATATGTTCTTCCTTAAGACCATTTAGCTATTAGTATTTTAGTCCTATCTGTTTTAGAGATAATAATAGCTTTATATTTAATATCTTTTACAATTATATTGTATTTTGGCGCATTTTCTGTTATTTTATTCTATTTTATTATACTTTAGAACATTCACTATTTTTTTTTGTATTAGTGCATTTTATGCTATTTTGTTCTACTTTATTGTACTTTAGTGTGCATTGCTCTTAAAAACAAAATAATTAGCTCTATAAAACAAAATTAAATTAAAATTAAACAAATAAGCTCTATAAAACAAAATTATTTCAAGTAATTATGATTAAACTAAGTCCAACTCGCAATTTACTCTTGCATGCATATTTTAAGATCACACTTCACACGCTATATTTCACTCTTACATTAAAATTCGAGCACGGATGGATTAGAGGGCGATTCCACGAAAAGTGGTCCTGAGTGACTAAATTTTCAAAATTATCGTAAAATCAAAAATGACACAATTTCGGAATCTAGAAGATGTTCATTTTTTAATAGTTAAGATAGTTTTTTGAATTACAAAAAATATTTATGTGAATTCTAACGAAAGGTGGAACACTATGAATTTTAGCAGGAGTTCTCTTCTTTGTTATGTTATATTCCAATGGAGTTCTTAAAATATTAAAGAGCAATAAAATAGTTTTTAGTAATAAATATAACTATTTTACTCTTTTATCATTGTTTAATGTATTTTTTTAATTTGGCCTAAATTTTTTTGCTTGTTTGAAAGTCGATTAATCAAGATAGTCTAATTTCCCAGTAACACACATAACATAATTTCGCATTTTTTTCTGTAAAATCTTCAGTAAAAAAGAAAATTTAAAAATTTTTTGTTTTATAAATTAAGAAGGCAAGATATGCAACGGAAAAAATTCTCGAATTAAAACTGCCAATAGTTAAAATTTTATAATTAATTTTATTCAAGGTAACACACGTAACGAAAAGTTACGCGCGTTACTGTTATGTGTGTTAGAGGTACTTATACACTTTAATTATTTATTTATTTTCAATAAGAGATTTAAATCATGTTCGGACATTTTTTATAACCGCTGCGCAACTTCAATGCTACAAATATGGAATTGTAAGATTGTGGTTTTTTGTAAAATCAGGTCGGTATAAGCATTAATAAAAAAACAGCATAATAAGACGATAATTTTGAAACTTTTGGAAATTGTTTTCCCAAACTTCTATTTGTTATACGTTTATGTTTAAGTAGAATATTTCGACTGCATTTGCTAGATTATTATAAAATAGATAAGCTTAAAATAGTGTCCTTATCTGGATTTAAAAGAATAAGAAGATGAAGAAAAAAAGAAAAGAGCATAAGATTCTGCACTTCAAAGGAAAGAAAATAAGGAAATAATGAAAGTTAGACTTGAACTTTCAAAACAGATTGATAATGATGTAAAACGTTCACCACTAAGTATTTCAGATGAACTTAATTATTAATTAATGGATTTTCTTCAAAAGTTAGATTGTTTATACTATGCTTGTATTGAAAGAGCTGGTTCTCTGGATTATTACGGGGAAAAACGGGCAATAAAACGAAAGAACTATCTAACAATGTTTCTAAGAGAGGCTTATACTGATTTTTGTCAGTTGCATCCCAAACATTGTTTAATTTTCCATATTTAGTGCTTTATGACTAAAAAATTTATTGCTACTGTAAAACTTAGAATCAAAACAAATATCATGAAATTTTTATTCTTTAACTGGAAGGCTAAAATTAAGTTTATGACAATACATGGTGATGGTAGAAGTATTTATGTATATAAAGTAAAAGAAATTTTGTATCTAATTGTTGGAAGGGTGCTTCTGATACTTACAAAACTTTCTCATTGCTTGTTATAGGTTTCTAACCATCATTTATTGTAGTTTGGTAACGATGAGAAAAAGATGACAATAGCTCACAATAAAAAATATATAATGGCAAATGTGCAAGAAGAATGTTTTGAAATAACTCTTGAAAATTGGACTAACTTTCAATAATACGTAAGAGTTAAAAGAATCCGATGTGATACTTTCCAAACAAACATATCTAGCATTAAAACCAGGGAAATTCAAGTTGACTTTGCAATGGCATATTCTTTTGAATATCAAAACGAATTTCAATCAGCATTATGCTATCCAGCCACAGTTCCGTTATTCACAGCAGCTGTTGTCTTAAGGCCTGGTTTCTTAGGACAGGACGCCGTCAGCTGGAAATCAGCGCTAACCTCTGATTGGTCCATTTGTGAGTTTGATAGTATACGTCATCGAACGCTCATCTTGAACTACAATTACCGTCCAACTCAACTGCAGTTGGATTACAGCGTGACGTTAACCACAGAAGCAATGGCGGACAACATCCTGTTGCACATTGAAATCAGCCAAGATTTTGATTTTGACATTAAACATAGCTTCTTCTTTAAACATAGCACTCTTCATTTAGCTCAGCTATAATGTGTTTTTTCTTGGACAAAGTCATTATTTGTTCTCTAAAACACAGGTCGACAATAACAAAATCAATACAAATTCAAAATAAATATTTGTTTACGTTATTAACGCATGCGCAATGAGAGATAATGTCTGCGTTGGACCGACTGCTCACGCTGAGCTAACAAAAAAGTATTTTTTTGGCGTCAGATCTACGTCAACTTTCCGCTGACGCCCAGATAAGGCGCTAGTTCTAAGAAACCAGGCCTTGAGCTAACAAACCAGTATTTTGTTGGCGTCAGCGTGACGTTGACGTCCCGCTGACGCCCAGATAAGGCGCTTGTCCTAAGAAACCAGACCTTTAGACGATACTCTCCTAAGGAGTTTAAAATAGAGTCCTTTACAATATTTTCCTAAGGCAAAGACAAAGGTGAAACAATGTCTACACTTTTATTTTAAGACTGTTTAAAAACGATTCTACTTCAGAAGATGAGCTAACAGAAACCTTCTATAGTAATAAGTCAAGTTAAGAATTTAAAAATAAATATATGGTTGAATTATTTCATATTTTGTCAATCAAAATATAAAAAAAGAAATTAATTTGGAAATATTTTACGATATCACATGCAGAAGTTCCTTCTATGGGATAGGTGTGTAGTACAAATTCTTGAAAGCGAAGCAAAAAGCAAAGTTATTTATATCATTGTGTTGTTATACAAAAAAAAATATTTACTATCCAGTGTTGTTTGCAAAGCTAACCAATCAACTCATGCCTAATACAACAGTATTATATATTAGCCAAAAGGAAATAAAGATATTAATTGAAAAGATCAATACATGGCAACGGTAATACAAAGCATAAAATCTATGCATGAGTATCGTTAGATACTTGAATAAGATGCATAGATGCACATTGTGGCACACAAATAGTCAGTAAGTCAATTTCTGCTCCCTCCTGATCAGAAGTGCGCCTATAACTGAAATTAAAACGACATATGCTCTATCTCGGGAACATTATTGACGCAAATGCACATGCTTGTAAACTTAAAATGCAATATTTGCATAAAATAATTGGAAAATATGCATATTTTTGTTTCCAAACAGAAATGATTTTGAAGGAATAGATGTGCCTAAGATTTGCTATGTTTTACTCTCTAAATCAGTATAAAGAAGGGCTACAACCATCTTTCCAGACCATTAATTATTTTATTTGCTAAAATAAAATGTTTTTCTTCTGCTAAATTAAAATAAATAAATGTTTTAGTGAAACATTTATGACTTCTCAGTTGAAATATTCACAAAGGGTAACACACGTAACGTTCAGTTAACACACGTAACGCACCAATTTCACCAAAATAAAGAAGTTTTTACTGTTGCAAGAAATTTTTAAAAATCATTAAACACAGCTTCGATATTGTATCTCTCTATAAAAGAAAATATCTTATTTTTTGCCTTTATACTTCAGAATTAAATGAATATATTCAAAGTTTCAAATATCTAGCATTATAAAGGGTAACACACGTAACAAAATTTCAGAAATTTTTTTTTTCAACATCAAATTAATTTGCGCCTTCAATCTTCGTTTTGAAAACTTACAACACATATAGATTTAACAACAAATTAAGAAAAACATAAAAAATATCTAACAAGTTTATTATAATAAGTGTTAAAGTTGAAATATGTCGTGTAAAAGTAACACACGTAACGAAAGAATCGCCCTAGATTAAAACAGGTTTTCTGACCGTTAGGAAAGCTGATTCTATTGTTTGAACGTCTTATACTTATTTTATTAATTATGTATGCGTATATATTCTTAACTCTACCTATACAGTTCCTTGGCCCGGCTGAGAAAGGCACATAGGCATATGAATGTCTTTCTGTTGCATTTTCGGGAAAAAATCTTTCTGGGTCAAACTTTTCAGGATCAGGAAATGATTCAGGATCTCTATGAAGCGTGAACGGTAAGATAACACAAACGCTCCCTTTTTTTTCTTTCGTAGTCCACTAGAAATTAAAAAAATTCGTTTTTAATTAATAAATACAGCCTAAGATTGCAACTAATGATTGCAGAAAATGTTACATACTTGTTTCAGCAGAGTTTAAAAAATAAATTTAATCAGAATATCGCATTTGATGATGATCTTAAGTTACATTGATGTTAAGATTTTGAGTTTACTGGCACGAACAATGGAAGAGGATAAACTGCAGCGAACAAAACTGTCACTGTGTAATAAAAGAAAAAAAATTCTCTTTTTCAGACTAATAAAATTGCTAAAATCAAATATTTCAAGTTTTATTGAATTTTCTTTGAAAGATCAAATAGACTAAACTGTAATAAAACTATGACTAAACTGCAATAAAATCTATGACTAAACTGCAACTTTGACTAAACTGCAATAAAAAGGAAGCACATGCGTTTTTCAGATAAATAATGGTAAAGACCAAACCTCACCTTCGTAAAAAAGGTGCTCGGCGTTACTTTAAAATTGTAGATCCCAAATCTATCTAAAAACCCTTAAAGGAGACGGATAAAATCCCATGTCTCTTCAAGATGGAGTAATAAGTTTGGACGAAGTATGTTTGTAAGTAAAAGATATAACGAAGAGATTGTTAAATTACTGATTTTTTTTTTAAAAATTAAATTTCAAACTCAAAGTAAAGATGAAAAAACTCTTCAGTGTAAAATGTTTTTAGGTAATTTCATGATTGGTCTCTTGCTTTAAGAGTAATTGATTGAGTGCTTGGTTTAAAAGCACGGGACTCAAAAGAACATGCTGGTTCAAATAAAAGGCTTCCATTCTTGAAATATGCATGAATGCCATTAACTCACAACACATAAAAGTAGAAAATGTTTATCTGATTTTCTGCTAAAAAATATGTAACGCATTAAAAGTTTTACGATAGAAGTTGAAAAGAAACAAAATTTTATAAAGTTAACAATCAAAGTTTACATTTCTCAATACAGATTGTCTGGAAACTATTCAGGCAAGTTAAATTTTTTTTTAAATTTATTTATTTTTCGTTAAATTTTTTACTTTGGATTCAGCTAGAGACCAGATTTTAACAAGTATTTTTCAGTTTTATCAGCTCCTTGTTGAATAAGCGATTTACTGTAGTATAATTTTGTAGTTTATATTTTATTTTATTTTATAAACGTCGCTGAACAGCAGACCCAATTTTTGGATTTACGAATCCTAATGTTCAACTCCGTAGCCTTGTAATTTCGAACCCAATCCAGAAGACAAGGGAACTCCTGGATGAAGTATTATGTAGCCTGACGGCGAGGGCAATCTAATCCATGATCCGTCTATAACTGAGGATATTTCACTGCAACACTGTGGTCGGTGCAACCAGGATGCGGATTCGTATCGATCAGCCATTGATGGATTCGAACCCGGTTCACCTCATTGGAAGGTGAACGCTCTATCCCCTGCGTTCGGCTGACCATCTGATCGGAACATCTGCTATTGCACCCCAGAGTTCAAGGTCAGGAAAACTGAGATGGGCACAGTAGGCCTTGGCCCTCTATAGGCTGTCGCGCCACTGAGTTTAGTTAGTTTTTATTTACTAGTAAACAAGTAACAATAGACATAAAATGTCTTTAGCAAAGACTTCGAAGTTTATAATGAATGTTAAAAAAAGAAAATGAAAACTAAAACACTCAGTAATAAGCTTAATTCTTTACCAATATGCACCACTATTTTCTTTATTCATTTTACATTTTCTAAGCCTGGTTGCAATTTTATGCGATATGAAAATTACAGTGAAAACGCTGCAGACATTACTACAAACGAAAATATAGTCATCGACAATGTCTTAAATGCAAAATTTAAAGTAAAAATAAAAATAATATTTCTAAAAACCACGTTTTTGTAGTGGAGAATAATAATTAAAAAACAAAAATTTGAAATACGAAAAGCGTGGGGCGCATGAAATACATAACAGTAACAGTATGTGTGCTTATGAGAATATGTGTATGCATATCTGTAATTGTATCTGAATGTGGATGTGGAATATGTTTGTGTATATGCATGTGGATGTGGTTGCGCATGTGTATGACTAAGAAAATGTGTATATGTATGTGTATATGTACTATGTATTTCATGCGATTATGTATTTCATGCGCCCTACGATTTCCGTTTTTCAAATTTTTGTTGTTTAATTATTATTCTCCACTACAAAAACGTGGTTTTTAAAAATATTATTTTTATTTTTATATTTTTTTGTACTCACTTCCAAAATCTTGATTTTTTCACTCACTGTACACAAAACTTTTAAACTGACATGTGACACTAATTTGAAATAATCAAATCGACAACAAAAGGCAATCGCGAAAATATTAATTTTTCTTTAATTTTAATTTTATTTTGGAGTGGAATACGCGTGGAAGTTCATTGACAAGGGTCATGAAACTTTTTGAGTCTATCTAACCATTTATGTTATTAATTTTAATCTATCCTTATTATTTTATGAGTTATTAAACATCAAAATGGATCAGGGACTTTATAAACACCCTGTATTGTAAAGAAGATAGAATATTGAATTTAATTGAACTTCTGTTCGTGATAAGTTTTTTATTATCAGTTTCTTAGCGATTGCGCCATCTACTCTAAAATTAGAAAGCTGTTTTAAAATGCATCTCACATGACCTAAATCAGGGGTGATGAACCTTTATGCACCAACGTGCCATTTTATCAAAAAACTGTTTAATGAGGTCATAGACGTGCCGTCAAATAATTTTGACTTCGTGATTACTGGGAAAATAATAATACTAAATACTATCAACTCAAAACTCTTTATTTACTACGAAAAAAAAAACTTTTTGCAATGTCTCAGTTATACGCGTAATTTAACTTAAAGTAATATTAGTGTGACTTCTGTTGTTTCAGATTTGGACTAATAACTTATATTAGGTTGTAAGATGCTAGTTTAAGCAGGACTGGCAATTTTTGTTTTTTTGCTAGTTATTTATTGTTAGCTTGTTTTTTATAGTTATAAAACAATAACATTGGCATTAATTGTAAATGTTTTTGTTTATAATTGTTTATTTTACTTACTTTTTAAAAAATTTAATTGTTAATATGCTTCATAGTGAACTTTGTGATCGGTGGGGTGCCCAGAATATTGTGTCACGTGCCATAAATGGCGCGCGTGCCATTGGTTCGCCATCCCTGACCTAAATAAAGCTGTGCTTAAAACAAAAGTGTTCAAATTCTCCCTTGATATCCCATTCTTTCAAGTTCTTACGTACTATTTGAACAGACTCAAATGGAAGTCATAAATTTCTATACTTTTTTTATTAATACAAAGTAAAGGAAAGTTATGAGGAAGTTTTTGCTTCATTGATCTGATAGTGGCACAGGAATTAGCAGTTGAGACAATATATTTAAAAAAATTTTACTGAATACTTAGGTGAGCTTTGTATGAAAATCGTGACTGATGCCTCAAGAAAAGTTTACAGAGCAGAGTAGGAATGATTTTATGCTAAAGACTTCGCATCGACAGTTTAAAGATGACATCAAAGCAGAAATCTGAAACCTATTAAAGCTGAGAATCATTGAAAAAAGACATGGATAATTAATCAACGTTATTTTTTTCAACTTAAAAAGTTTTTTTTTCATAAAAAAATTGTTTTGTAATATTTCGATTGCTTTAAACTATTTTATTTTCAAACCTTTAAACTTGTGTTCAATAAACAAAAATAAACTGGTAAGTTTTTTTGAATTTTTTTAAAATTGAAATCTGCATTTGTTTGTAATTTTTTCTTTTCAAAATTTTATTAACTTTATAAAAGATGTTAATAAATAGCGCTTTCAGAAGATGTTAATGTATCTAAATAATATTTGAGCAAAAACTTTTATTCTAATCATTAAGAATTTGAACAATTTGCATTGAGAAAAATGGATTATCTTCAAACTTGTAAAAATATGAATTTTTCTTTTCTGAATTCGAATATTTTAAGTCTTGTCGGTAATCGTATGATACAAATAGATTTAAAGCTTTCTTTTCCTTTTGGTAGTCTCCTGAATATGGAACTTTTTTTGAAAACTTTATAGCTCTTTTGATGACACAGTATTGTGCTTTGTGAACTCATCCATCTGTACTGTGATCAAAATTAAGAATGAAATTCATTCAATATGTCCTAAGGTTCCGTCAGCCATGGGTCGAACATTCATCGTTTCACAGTTCAAGAAAATAACTAACCTTTGCTCTAGCATATATAATATATAGAATGGCCACAAACAAGAGCGGCCTGTAAAACAGTTGTAACACACAATCTAATATATATATAATAATAAATAAATAAATACAAGAAAACACGAAGAAAGTTAAGAAAAACAATAAGTTTCATTTATTGCGCTTCAGCTGCAAGTAAACAGAACCCATTAGATAAGTTCAAAATGAAGAATAAAACAAAGAAAAATTAAAGACATATGAAAAAAGGGGGAAATAATAAGTAAAAACAACATTTTTAAATCATTCTTGAAAAATTTCCGTTCATGTAAGTTGATCTGATTTCGCTAATCGCTTTATAGTCCATTTTTACTGTTTTTTCTTATTATTTTATTTTATTTTCTGTTTTTACATGTTATTTTTTACTTATTTTTACTTTTTGTGTTCTATTTTATTTGTTGTAATTTTTATAAAAATTTTTTTGAGTGCTCCTCACACTATTGTATTAATATATTTTGCTTTGGCTTTATTGATACAATATCAGAAAGCACTCTGTTTTACGGATATAATCGTGTGGGCTGCTGAAAAGATTATATCTTTTTTTTTTCCGGTTTTTTAAATAAAATTTCATCCCATTTTTTTTTTTAAACTGTTGTTTTTACTTATTATTTCCCCCTTTTTTCATATGTCTTTAATTTTTCTTTGTTTTATTCTTCATTTTGAATATATATATTCATTTTGAATTATATATATATATATATATATATATATATATATATATATATATATATATATATATATATATATATATATGTATGTATACTCCGAGGAATTATCCAAAACAAATCAAACTTATATGAAATGTGAAATGAGTTAAGGCATGCATATAATTAGGATCAAGGATCATGAGGTGATTGTACATATCGCTGGTTCAAAATTAAAACGACACTTCTGCACTCACTTCTTATGTTATTTGAATGAGAAGTGAGTGCAGAAGTGTCGTTTTAGTTTTGAACCAGCGATATATAGTGCACCAAAAAAAATCAAAAATACGGACCACCCTCTGAGTAACTTTTGATCTAATGATCGGAGCTTGACTTCCTGGGACTCATTCTTAATGGCTCAAGGGAGTAACCTCAAATACGATGATGAATCAGTGCAAAAGATATTTAAGTTACGAAATCTGACACATAAACGAGCTTTTTCTGAATAAAAATACCTTTTGTCAACGGATTTGGATTTTTGAGAGCGATTTATTTGTAGAATACTTCACTATGTCTCGGGGACTTATATTCCAAATGGTAAATTTTCTGCACATAGTTGTAAGATTCATGTATTCAAAGATAATTCTATGATGAAAAAATAATTTTTAGCAAATACTTATTATTTTTTATTATTTTATTAAATAATAGTCGAACACATTTTGAATTTTAAGGTTTTCAGTTTCTTACATAATTTTAAAGTATGTAATTTTGCATAGCAAAATACAAATTTTGTGTGAAATCTGTTAAATAGTTTCTGAGGATTCGAATTTTAAATATCTGACTTCTTAAAATTAATTTTCTCAAGAACTGTTCACCCGCTTTTTTCTCATCTCAATTTCGACTCAAATTTTGAATTTTGCCGTGTAAAATTATATACATTTAAAAATGACACAAAAAAGTGTATAACCTTACATTTTAAAATTTTTACGACCATTCTTAATTAAAAGAATAAAAAATAATAAAGATTTACTGAAAAAGTTCTCGATATATAGCGATATGTGCAAAAATTTTATTTAACTATAAGGGGTCCAAACGTTGGTTATTTCTCCTGACCAAGCTATGGAGACCATATTGAACCCACGACCTCTTGTACATGAGCCCAGTGCCCTACCAATGTAGCTATACCGGCCCTATAACTGTTCATTGGTTGTAACGCGCCTCATTGTCTCCACAAGGCCATTTCTTACATTGTAACTGTGGATATTATGATATTCCAACTATGAGATAGCTCGTCGCTCCCCACAGGGAGAAAGAATATAGGCTGCAAAGTAATAACACTGCGACAAAACTGCAGAGATTCCTTTATTGGAATCTAAAGGCATTTGACATTATTTGGACATCCACTCACTGTGAACAATGCATATATTGATGATCACAGGCACGATGTAATAATGTATAGGAAGCACACCAAAAACTAACTATTATAATTAAGATGGCCATGAACGATAACACATTAAATATGAGGTAAATAATTAAAATAATAGGAATAAACGATAAAAAATACAATAGTAATAGGGGCATGAGTAACAGGGCTATTAAAAGAATAATAATTATTATTATTATTTGCAATGGAGCATCGGATTCACATCTAAATATAGTGTATTAACATCTCAAGGAACCCGCGGAGGTTGGAACATGACTCACCACTGCCATTTTTCTCATTTTGCTTAATTTTCCAAAAAAATTTCAATTTCCCTTTTGTTTTCTCACTCCCCATTATCCCCATTAATTTCTGCATTATGTCCTCGTCTGGTAACATAGATGACATGAAAACTTATGGTGAACAAAGTGGTGTATCAAGACCCAAGGCACGTGGAGATTTCCCCACGCCATCAATGCATAAGAAAACTGAAAGACCATATAGGAGAGGTGTCAGCTCAACTCCACTCTTCTACGGTGAGCCTAGGCATTCTGTTGAGCATTCCTCATCTTTTGGCCATCCCTCTACCGGCCACAACATTCTACTAGAATCAGCATCAATCAATCCACAATGCAAACATATCATCAACAGTAACAGCGAACAGGAACATATTGTTTCGATTTCATCATCGCCTAATTCTACTCCAACTGACAACGCCTTTACTTCAGACTGGCCCTTCCTAGATCCGTCTGATGACCTGGATAAACTGCTCGCAAATCTCATCAACAGCATAGATTACAAAACCGGAAACAAGTTTAAACTCCCGATACCCCAGAGAAAGGTCTGTCAAGACACCGTCCACAAAATTAGAGAACTTCTCAACAAACAGAATCAAATTTTAACTTCTCTCAAACAGCCACGATCTGACGAAGTCGAACACTCCACTAACTTGAAGAATTTAGAACATCAAATCAAGACAATTTCCGTTCAACTTGCTGACATGAAGAACACTTGCTGCGGCCCTCTGAGCAGTGAGACCCTGATGAGTACACGTCCTCCTGTCCCAATCATTATGGTCACCACAGAAGATGGCTCCAAACCTGACGACATAATAAATATCATAAACAAATCTAATCCAAAACCACTTGTGAAAAAAGTATACAAAACGAAGAATCTCGTTGAAATAAAATTCCAAGATGATAAGGTCAATTTGACAAAAAGCATTGAAAACAAACTCCTCTTAAAAGATAAAGAGCATCGCCTTACTCCACTCATTATACTTAATGCACCAGCTCACTTCGATGGCACAGACATCGCTAATATTCACCAAAGAAACTGTAACACACCCAGCAACAATAACGTAATAAAATACGTCAAATCCATACCTCATAAAAGAGCTACAGACAAACACCACATCATAGTCAACGTCTCCCATAGACTCGCAACTAATCTCCTTTCGGCTAGATTCATCTTCATAGGACAGAATAAGTGCATAGTTAAGAAAAGATTAATCCTCAGGAGATGTTCATGGTGTCAAGGTCTTGACCACCAGACTCATCAATGTCAACAGGAATTCGCAACATGCGTGACCTGTGGTAGCCAACATCACTCCAGCGAATGCAATTCAAACACCCATCACTGCATCAACTGCTGGCACTCTAATACGTACTTTGGTACTTCACACAATCCCCATCACCCAGCTTATGCTGCAGATTGCCCAAGCTACAAGACTGCACTCTCCGCACTTCGATCAAATTTTAATCCACATTAACTTATCCTCCTGTGCGATTTTTGCACACAGAGATCTGTATCGATTCAAAATTCTGCGCCTCCACCCCGGCAGTTTCAGTGACTCCTACATTCTTATAGTCAGTGACTACTTCAAAACTTTAATTTATTCTTTTTGAATTCACGAACTTTCAGTTGAACTCACAATTCTCCATGAGAAATGCTCAAAACTTTCTTATTCACAAACTCTAGTTGAATTGATCCCCTTAAAGAGAAACTCTAAAAACTCCTTTTCTTTTCTTCTACGAGATTCAATTACCTTTTTTTTCTCCAAGTATTTCAAAATTCCTATTTTACAGCCTCTTAGAGAGCGCTTCATACCATGCATGTAGCAACTCTGATCTTTTCATCTTTCAATGTTACTTATCCATTAAGTTCTTAATTACTGTCATCTATTGTAACTTTCTTCAAAATTTTGTTTTTCATTTACACTTTCTTTATTCGTTTTTTTTTAAAAACTAATGTGATGCACCTATGTATTATGTGAGCTAGACCTGTGGCCAGGCGTGGACTATACGGTTAAGGGTTTTGTAAACCTGTCGGAAGAAACGTCTGGTAGAAAAGAAAAAAAAAGTAACAGGGCTATTTACAGAACTTTCAGGTTTGCACTCAGTCGACGCCATTATTATTTATACAAAAGTAAACATTGAAGATTAACACTAAACTTCAAAGAAATGCAAATTTCAAGCTATGAAGTGCAACCTCCAAGTGACAGACCGTCCCCAACAGGTGTAAACAAAAATACCAGAACCGAATATATGATAAGAATTTGGTTAGTAACGTTTGTAGATCAAAGCATCTGCAGCCGTCGATTGAAATAACGTCACGTGGCCTGAGGCTATTGTTCGAAGGCTCCCTCGTTATATGAAATGATGCTTTTTGCGAATAATATGCTATTTTTATAACTGCTGTGACTTTGCAACAGATACTCGTGATTGTTAGGTCAAGATTAGCCTATCGAAAGCCATTCATGTCAATGCTTATTTTGAAAAGGGCGCAAAACATCATAGAGAAAAACCACAGTTTTGGGAAAATGAAAAACGTTTGTGGTCTAATTTTTCAATATTTAAAAACTTCCCCAATGCTGTATTTTCTGGGCTCATACAAATTTGAAAAAACTGAAAATAAGGCAGTGGTTTTGATAGTTTTCATTTAGATGGAAAAATGTCACCAAATAGGAATTTTTAAAAATTTAAAGCATTTAAAATGTGTGTGTGTGTGTTTTTTTTTCTATTTTCCTCGACTACGAAAAACAATTTTAACTCTCTCGGCTTCGAAAAACAATTTTTACTGTTGGCTATAGGTTAATATGCAAAAAAGTATCCTAGGTTTTAAGGATTTTAATAGTCGAATTCTGCTGCTATTGATTCTACATCTTCCTTGAAATATGAACGAAATTCCATAAGAGGATATTCGGAAACTCACTGCTGTACTTGAAAAGTTTAATATCTTCAGTTGTTAACTTTCAAGTTTAATATTTCAGTTTTGCCAGGGCGCTGGGCAGTTTGTATAAATATTTATGCTCAACGAGCAGTTTGGCAACTCGTTATAGCGGCTATAAATTTCCAATGAATATATTTAATAATTTCATATGATAGTGGGCAGTTCGACTCTAGGAATTTTAAAAGGTGTAAGCTAATTGGTGCTGGTATTAACAGTTTTTGTAATGTTTTGCGACCACCTTCATCAGATGATTACATAATTTATTTAAAAATTCAGTACATAATTTTAATAAAGGCTACTTGAGCCGCGATGGCTCAGGGGATAAAGCGTTCGCCGTTCAATGAGTTGAACCGGGGTCAAAGCCCGGCGATGCCTGGTCGATACGAATTCCGTTTTCGGCTTGCCTCGAACACAGTGCTAGCGGGAAATATTGTCAGTTGTAGACGGATCCTGGGTTAGAGTCCTCTTGCCGTCAGGCTAACCATGGGAAATTCTCGTGGTCTTCTTCTCCATGTAACGCAAATGTGGGTTAGTCCCATCAAAAAGTCCTCCGCGAAGGTACAATTTCTCCCAATACTTGAACCAGGAGTTCCCTCATCTTCTGCATTGGGTTCAAAATTACAAGGCCACGTAGGTGAACATTTGTAGTCGTAAACCCAAAAATTGGGTCTGCTGTTCAACAACGGTTATAATATGAAGTAAAATAATGGCTATTTAGTATTAAAATATGTAACAAAACACGTAAGAAATTATGAAATAACTTTTTTATTCTGGTTGGTCGATGACCCTGCATTTTGCAAACTTTGAAAAATAATGCTAAGTAACGGAACGTAAGAGAACTATGATGAGTTTTCTTTCATGAATTAAATAAATAACGTTCTTCTATAGCATGAAGACAAAACTTTTAGAGAGTTTGTCTATTGTAAGAACCTCCCCCACCACCACCACCACAAAATCTGAGGCCGTCTGCTGCTATAGAGACAAGAAATGCACGTTTCAGGGAGGTTTAGCTTCGATGATAGCTTATATGAGAAGTATACCAGATTGGCTGACTCTGCCGCCAGTAGAAGACTTATTTAATCTGATTCAAGAACATTTTTAAGATTCGCATGGATATTTCTTCCTTTACTTAAAATAGTGCTTTTTACCCAATATGTAGCTATTTTTTAAAAAAAGGAAGGAAATAAAAAAAGGAAGAAAAAAAACTGTTGTACCTACATGTTCTATCATTAAGCGCAATGAAGGGTTTTTATGTTACTTTTTAATTTTATCCTTGTTTCCTTTTTATTTGCGCTATTTTTAATATGAACCAGATGGTTTTTTTTCCTAAGAGAGATCTGAGACAGCTGGTTTAATTTCTAAGCTTACACAGTTTTTAAAGCAATTAATTTCTTTCATTAGTTGAATTTTCTGGTAAAAGTAAAACGCTTAAACTTATCAACTTAAATTTTAAAAGGCGATAAAAGTTTTGATCAAGTTGGAAACAGTTCATGTTGTCTATGACGGAGAAATTTTTAATATAAAAAATTAAAAAATTTTCATTACTAACTCTTGTTTCTTGTTTACAGTTTAATTTTTTTCATTTAGTTTGGTCATAATTTTCACCTTTTTTTAAGTGTTAGCATTTATTCTTCTAGCTTCTACGATGAAAAAGTTGAAGCTAGGCGAAACGACTAAGAACTCCATACCAAGTCTGCAATGTTCGCAAATTCTCCTTTTCTGTTCTTTTCTGTTTAATATCCTTAAAAAAATTCAGTATGGTTTCGATTATATTTTGTGTAGTAAGTATATTTTTACTTGAAGTTGAAAATATGAATTGAATGCTGCTTATAAATGTTCTACCGATCTCAAATTCATATCCGCACGTGAGTTTAAACTTGGAAATAATGATTTGAAGTTTAGCAACTTGACTAATATCATTATGCTGAGGAAAACTAAACAAAAACCTTCACTTTACCTACTCTTTATCGTAAGCCTTGGTGGAATGTGACATTCTCTACTGCTTTTAAATGTGACATTCTCTACTGCTTTTAAATGTGACATTCTCTTCTGCTTTTAAATGTGACATTCTCTACTGCTTTTTATTTAAAAGAGCAGGTTGCTTTTAAGAGCCTAAAATATCTCTCGTTTTCAAACGCAATGAATCTGTTGTCTTTTAAGGGATTTTTGACCATGATGTGTCTTCTATATTCAATCGATGACATCTCCCCGGCAAATCTCGTTTGAAGTTAAGACAGCAAATAGCACTTACCGGAAATTACACTTTCTTATTTTCAAAAAAGAAAAAAAAAGTGTATTAAATACTATGTTTTTGATGACGCGTTCGCATTTAATCATTAATTTTTGCTGGCCGGGTGGCTGAGCGGTTAGCGTGCCTAAACGCGAAGCTGCTGGTTCGAGTCCCACTCAAGGCATGGATGTTTCACTCTGTTAGGTGAGATGTGTGAAAGTGGCCCACCCTATAAACGGGTATCTGTGGCAATGTAGCGAACGTAACTCGCCTCTGTGACTTTGGTCGCTGAGTGCGCACCAGGCAACGCAAAATGAGCTACAATTCCGGCTCTTTCATGGCGAAAAACGATACGTTCAGTGCCTGCAGCTAAAAAAAAAATTAACAACGTGAGCACAACGCTGAAAATCAAATTATTAATTTTGATAAATTTTTAATATTTTTCTTGTTTTCAATAGAATATGAAAAGAACAAACGTAACTGGTTAAGTCATGAAGTTATAACGGTAAACATCTTAACCAGGCAAAAATTCTAAAGATCCAAATATTTTATGGACATTTCTCTACCTGGATATTTTCTAGAGAAGAAACGAATTTTCCCGGAAATGTAGACAACATTGTCGACTTGGAATTTTGATTTTTAAACGCCTTGTCCAAAAAAGTAATTTTGTCTCAATGTTCTTTAATACTGAGTGAACTAATGTGATGGATAATTTTGGTTTCGATATATAAATAAAGCACGTTTTGGTATACACTATTACATAGTTTCATTTAAAGGACAAAAACTATTTTAATTTTTTGCTCAATGCAATCTGAATTTTATTTTTCTTTGCTGTTTTTAACTCAATTAAAATGTTAATCATATTATTTAAAAATTGCTTTTGAACGCAAATTATTTTATTTTTTCTTTAGGTTCAATGAATCATCTATGCGGATTATGCGTCCTATTTGAAAAGGAACGGATTTTTCAAGCGCTCATTTCGACAAAGACATTTGTGTTTTTCTTCAAACCGGAAACTATAGAAGTGATTTCTTTTAATCCTAGTTCGTGAATCGATAGCAAAACATCATCCATAAAATTTGATCATACATACCCACACACAAAACAGTCATATCGAAGAAGAAAAGTGTTCATAATCAATGATGCAACTGTGTGATAAGATCTCTTGCTTAATTCAGGAAGAAAGTTAAAAATGAAAGAGGGGGGAGGAGTGAAACAGCAGCGTAACTTAAGATAACTGGCTAAATTAAAAATAAATTTACTGTAGTTTATAGAAAATAATATACTGTTGCTGAAATTAAGCGCGTAACAATATTATTGATATTTTTTTTTCTTTAAAAAAGAAAGGAAATATATTGAAGAAAAATAAAGGAAATATAATGGATAAAATGTGTTAAGAACAGCACTTAATTCTTTCTTTAACCCCTTAACGATCTGTTAATTTTCAAGAAAACGGTCATAAAAGTGCCTATTTTGTCAAATACACGTATTTGATCAGTGCTGACATCTAGTTTAAAATAAACTAATTATCTTCAGTTACCTTAAAAATATCCTGGTACTGCCATCTGGTGTGTAAAATGAGAAATAAAATGTTTTCCGGGCAAAAGAAATTAATTAGTTTTTATTCTTATTGGCGCGTTACTACTGAACACTCCAGCCCGGTAATTTCACGAGAGCGAGAAATAGAGGGCGAAACCTCACCCCGTCAGTTTCACGGGAGCGAGAAGGAAGGTGTTAAAATCCGTTTCACTGTTTATTAAGAAATTTTTCATTTCATCCAGCACATTGCTTGTTGTCTCTGGTTTGACTCCATTAAACGCCACAATATTTCAAATCATGGTTGCAAAACTGCTTCAATTGATGTTTGTCGTCGGATTGGTTTTCAAATACGTGTTTCAAGACGTCCCAAAATACTTTTCCTTCTTCAGTATTCATATTTATATTAAAAAATCACCGTCAAGACAGTAATTATAAGCTAATAATAAAAGGAATATAAAAATACTTTAAATTATTATTATGTAAATACATTAAGGATGACTGCAGATGAAAAAAAGAATTCTAGGAAAATTATCAAATAGCAGCGGTTGCCATAGGAACACATGCAATGACGACGCATGCGCACTGTTTACTATTCCTCTTGAACACAGTTGAAAAGTATGATGACGTATAAAATAAAGTGCGCACGCCATCAAACCCAAAATAAAACCCATTTTACCAATGGGTAATACTTTCAATTTTCAAGAATTATAGAAAAATCAGTGATTAGTTAAGCTTTCTGTAATCAAAATGAAGTACTAAATTTAATGCGTTAAGGAATAGGAGATGTGTTACTACTATGAAATTCATAATTTCAGAACGCAATTAGCTTGAATTTCTCAATCAGTATCGATTCCGCAAACCACTTTTAAACTTCAAAAGAAAACCGATTTCGCAGTTATTATTGATATTAGGGACGTTTCATAATGCCACGTGTTCATAGCCATACTTTATTACAATTTTGATTTTAGCATTTATTTAACTTACATTTTCATTTTTAAGAAATTTATGCATGCTGTTTTTCCTATTACCTATTAATTAAATGTTGTTTATCAATATTTCTTTTCTTGTGGAAAGTAAAGTTCAATTTCTCAATTAATTTAATAGCTGGGTTATAATGCATCAAGTCGAAACATTGCTGTATATACTAAAAAATTAAATAGATTAGGATATAAATTATGTCTGACGGGAAAATAAGAGGTTAAAAAGAATATGTAATTAATTTTCAAACTCACTTAGACATAGATTTGAATGTATTATTTATTTCAATGCCTATTATTTATAATCTTTCGTTACATAAAAGCTAATTCGTTTAAATGAAATTATCTCAACTCAGCCTTCACTACTTTTTTAATTACTATCACTTATTTAATTAATAGCTATTGTCTTATTTAATGTTTTAACATAATTTGAAATTTAACAATACTTTGGCACCTTCAGCATCGGTATGTGAGCATGTCCGTTTTTGAATCTTATACCATTAAACCCTACGCCAACTCAGAAATCAAAATCTAAAAATTCTGAGCTCTTTTATGTTCCCATTATTTCAACTGTTTCCTGTAATTGCGCGAACATTAGAAAAAATTGCAAAGCATTACATGTTATTTATTGCAAAACATTGCAAGATCAGATTTCGTACCACAAAATTGGCGAATACTTGGAGAGTCACGAAATAGTTTTTGAAGACTTGAGATGAATTTTCTATCTTCATTTATTCATTTTCCTTTGCTCTCTGGGCACAAATGTTTATATGCTAAAAATTTTCATCTATATATTTTTATATATATAAATATATAATAAATATCTTTTCAGACTAAACTCAAAAAGAATTATATCTATCTGCAGATAAGCTTATCTGGTTTCTGAGAACATTAAATTTCTCTTTCAAGTACTTAACTTAGCCCTTCGCGTATATAGTAAGTTCCGTTGAATAGCGATGAAATCTTTATTTGTAAAATGAATCCACACAGCGCAGAAAAATATCTTAAAGATGCCAAATTCCCATTAAAATCAAGACTATGTTGAGATATTAGTTCATCTCCATCTGGTCTTAAGATCTTCCAGACGTCGGTTCTAACATCTGGATTTCATAGATCACATGACATGAACATATGTTACGTTAAAAAAGTGTACACTTATATTTTGGAAATGAAACGGTAAAGATGTGTCCCGGAGCTTCTGCTCCGTTTGTATATAAATTGTAAATAGATTTCTTTATTCTTTTCTCAATAATAGCATAGAAAATTCATTATGTTGTCATCCTTATAGAAAAGGATATTAAAAATAATTAAAATATGACTACGAAAATTGGAACCCACAAAATAATGATTAATGAAAAGCCACGGCTCATGTCATATATATATATATATATATATATATATCGTTTGAATGAATCATAAGAGGTTTTTCTCCCTTAGGTTGTGTTAAGTAGTAATACTAATATTGATAAAGCTGCGGCATATAACTTTTTGCACCCATGGCTTGGAACTGGTCTTATTACTAGGTAAATCTCACTAATTCCTTATATTTAAAACATTATTCTATAATATTTCGAATTTTAATTTTTATCAATCTTATTAATGATGATTTTCAAGTTTTGTTCTACTAGATCCCCTAGACAATCCCACTCTATGTAACGAATTATTCTATTTAAAATCTTCTTAAAATGTCTGTTGCGGGTTAAGTTCTTCTAGCTGTTGTTATTATTATTTTTTTTAATGTTGTGAGAATATATTTTATGAAAATAAATATGTATCAGTTTATTTCCTGTTTTGAAACCTTTTGTTTGGCGTAGCATGGTTTTTTTTTTTTTTTTGGACTTAGTTGCTATAAAAAATTTCATTTAAATCATTAAAATGAGAATCATTAATGTATGGCTGCCAACTTTCTTAGCTTTTTGCAAAAAATTCTTCCTGTGGTAGTTAAGTTTGTATCTTAATGTAGGATTCATTGCTTTTCAAAATTTGTTTTAAATTTATTTTCCATCCCAATGCATGTAAATAATTCAACTGTTGACGAGGCTTTTAAAATGCTGTCAAAAATACCAAAAATGTTGAAAGCTTTTATTTTTGTCAACCAATCTCTAAAATATTTTGCGAAAAGATTAATACTCGGCAGCCTCGTTAATGTCACGCTAAGCCCCACATTCATTTCAATGCATTGTACCATTGGCATACCTGCCAACTTTTACGCATTTGGCGTAAAATTTTATTTCTATATTTAAAGTGGTTGTAAAATGTATGGTTTCTATATATTCCTTGCATTTATAGACTTAATTTATAATCTTTTTGATCCACCACTATTTTTTTAAAAATTAATCATATATAAAAATAAGTAATACTGGTTTGGTAGTCCGCACAAGCTCGTTCAAAAGACAGTGAATGTTTCGGCCTGAAATTAATTAAATTCCATATTACTACCACTGGGGAAAATCATCCTCGAAAGAAATAAAAGTTGGCAGGTATGCCATTGGCTATGGCACCACTAAACACCGTGCTTAACCCTTTCGTTACGGCAGTTCACTCCGCTGAAGTGACGTACTTAACCCTTTCGTTAATGCAGTTCACTCCGCTGAAGTGACGTACTTAACCCTTTCGTTAATGCAGTTTACTCCGCTGAAGTGACGTACTTAACCCTTTCGTTAATACAGTTCACTCCGCTGAAGTGACGTACTTAACCCTTTCGTTAATGCAGTTCACTCCGCTGAAGTGACGTACTTAACCCTTTCGTTAATGCAGTTTACTCCGCTGAAGTGACGTACTTAACCCTTTCGTTAATGCAGTTCACTCCGCTGAAGTGACGTACTTAACCCTTTCGTTAATGCAGTTCACTCCGCTGAAGTGACGTACTTAACCCTTTCGTTAATGCAGTTCACTCCGCTGAAGTGACGTACTTAACCCTTTCGTTAATGCAGTTCACTCCGCTGAAGTGACGTACTTAACCTTTTCGTTAATGCAGTTCACTCCGCTGAAGTGACGTACTTAACCCTTTCGTTAATGCAGTTCACTCCGCTGAAGTGACGTACTTAACCTTTTCGTTAATGCAGTTCACTCCGCTGAAGTGACGTACTTAACCCTTTCGTTAATGCAGTTCACTCCGCTGAAGTGACGTACTTAACCCTTTCGTTAATGCAGTTCACTCCGCTGAAGTGACGTACTTAACCCTTTCGTTAATGCAGTTCACTCCGCTGAAGTGACGTACTTAACCTTTTCGTTAATGCAGTTCACTCCGCTGAAGTGACGTACTTAACCCTTTCGTTAATGCAGTTCACTCCACTGAAGTGACGCAATTGAAAGGAGCACCGCGAAACGATATGAGCTGATTACATGTCGGTAAGATGAATGGGTTTTTTTATGCAATAGTTACATTACAATATATTTTAAAAGTTGTGTAAGCATTATAAATAAATATGCTATCGACTTACAAAACATATTATACGCATTCAAAATATACTTTTAGTGATATTAATCCAATATAGATCAATGGAATTTTAGCCTGTGGCAATTTGAAACAGAGTGGGCCGCTTGTCAAACGTTGTTGCGCTGACGACGCTACATGCAGCGCTCGTATACAAAGGGCATCGCGTAGATTCTGGCGAAATACGACACTCGTAACGAAAGGATTACTAAGCCTGCTACATGTTCGAAATTAAAATTTAAAAAAAAAACCGAAAACATAATGATAAATGCATTTGACTGGAAAAGCAATGTTGCCCCGCCTACCGTGACCTCGTCTTTGCTTTTTCATGTATGAAAAACAAATCTTAATGGTTCAAAGGATTACTCTCCAATATGATAATTAATTAGTGCTTACTATAAATTAAAATACGGAATCAGACGCAAAAACATACTTTCTCCAAACAAGCATACCTTTTTAGACGAAGTTTAATTTTTAACTATCTATATAAGGTAGCCGTTATTTGGAAAATATGGATCTTATAGTCCAGTTAGGCGAAGCAGTTGTAAAAATATGGAATTCCTTGTGTTAATTTTTTTTTTTTTTTTTTACTTTTTGGCTGTGTATCTAGACTTTATTGAGCAATTCAAACAATTCTTACGCTTACTTCGTTACCAAAAGATAGTTTCATAGAAAAAGTAGTTTTTAATGAATTATTTTTATTGTTTTACTTAATAATTTTCGAAAACATCGGAATTGTAAGACATGCATTTTTACATTTTCTTCAACTCAATAGTAGAATATAGTAATATTAAATGACAAAATATAAAATTTGAACTAAATCGGTCAAATAGTTTGCTAAAAAAAGTTTCAAAAAGTCGTATTTTTAATTTTTTAATCAAAGTTAAGTAGAGTTGTGTCTTTTTTTTTCTAGCTCACTGTACGTGTTTTTTGCTCACTGCTCAGAGTAATTAGCACTAAAATGCATAACCCGTTATCTTAGTTTATATAAAGATATACAGAGTTATGCGCATTGAAAAAAAAATTGCATTAACAAGATGATACTAAACTAAAATCAAGAAATCGCTAGAACAAATCTTTGGTTCCTTCAAATTCCACATATCGATATTTACCATAATAATAATTTACGTCAGCTATTGTCATCACCCAATCAATGTCCTGTTTTGAACTTAGCACCATGACCCATTATATGGTACATCAGCACATTGTATGTTATTGATTTTAGCTACTCATTTAGTATTTTTTATTTTCAGCTCTGGTAAAAAGTGGCGTTACAGAAGAAAACTATTGACCCCGACTTTTCACTTTCGAATATTAGAAGATTTTTTACCTATAATTTCCGACCACTCACATATTCTTGTCTCACGACTACGTGACCTTGAGAAAGATTCATGGATTGATATTGTTCCTTTTATTTCTTCTTGCACTCTTGATGTTATATGTGGTAAGTGATGTTGCCTGAAAAATTATTTGCTCGACACACTCCTCTCTCTCTCTCTTCAAATTTCGCCCCTCAGCAAATTCTTGTCTCAGGGTCAAGGCACATCCGATGCCCCGAATTGGACCTTTTCATTCTTCCTATTCTCTATTGCAATGGTCCCTTCTTTGCATTTCATACATTCATTCATCGAATTTAAAAGATCATTAACCAACACACTATACAACTTCAGGTACGCCGTTTTTTTAACTGCCATTATCCTGATCCATTAACTTAAATGCGTGACATCAAACCTTTATTGAATATCTTAAAGACAGCAATATTTTGAAAATATTTTAACCGGATTTTAAATTTCGACATTATTTTGGGCGTGGTATAGTCGTTTTTGACTCTTGAACAAAATTTATAAAACTTACCTTTCCCTGTCTTGGAAAACATCCATGAAATATGACTTGCTGCTACAATTCAGTTTTTTTTAATCATTAACTGTGTTCTTATATCATTAACTGCGCTCATAATGTTTTTAGTTTATGACCAGAACAGAAAAAAATCCAAAGGCCAAAGTTGGGTTTTTCCTGGAAGCAACAAATTGGGCCATCTTGCTCGATCCATTGAACTTCTTGTTAAAGGCTTCAGATACAGAATCTCACATGCGGTTGAAATAAGGAGTAGGGAAAAAACTTATTTTCGTTCACTACATTTCACCAACACAAGAATTATTTCCGAAGTTTAAAAATTTATTTTTACAGAATATTTTTACAGTTTTAGTAACATAGTGTGAGTAAAAATTAAATATTCCCTGTAGTTTTATTAAATGTTACCACAATTTTGTAAATCATTTTAAGTTGTACATTTGAGGCGTATATTGTCTTTATAATTTTCAAAAAATGCTTAGTACTTGCACAATTATTGACACTTTTATTTCAGAGACTGCTATGGGTGTAAAAATTAATGCCCAAATGGGTGAAAGCAAAGAATATGTTCAGGCAATTCATGAGTAAGTTTTAACCCATTGTTCACTTAAATTTTTGTTTGTTAATTGGCAACAGTTACTTTTCCAGTTCCAATCATTCAATTATGACTCTTATCATGTTTGTACATATTTTTTACTTATCAAGAGATTAAGCCACAGTTGTTGATGAGGTATTTCACAACATTTAGCTGTTACAGATTCTACACTTAATAAGCCTGTGGGGATGGTAGTTATCGACAATGCCAACCTTCATCTATGAAAAGGTACCCCGACATAGAGTCGAGTTAACACCTTTTATGTACTAGTGAATTGTAATTTTGAAGTGGTAGATACCCTACAGTACTCCCCCACCAGAATTATATCTGTGATAGAATTCGATGAACGGATACCACTAGTTGATTTGATGCTGTTTTGTGAGAAGCCGGGAGAGCTGTATTAAGATCACCGTACTTTTTGAGTGCTGGTAGTGAGAGCTGTATTAAGTTCACGGTAGTGGCCGTTTCTGTGTTGCCTTAAACAGTCGAGTGTATGTCAGCCGACGTTGTGTTTAATCGAGACAGAGTAGCAACAGCGCGAGGAGGTGGATAATGTGCGCAGTTACAAGTAGCAAGTCAACTGTTCAATGTGGATCATCCAGCGAAGTGGGCGTTACTGTCAAGATAGGCGTGTTCATATGAGGTGGGCGTTACTGCCAAGCTAGGCGTGTTCACATCACGTCCGAAGGTCACCAATGTGGGGATGGTAGCTATCGACAATGTCAACCTTCATTTATGAAAAGCTGTATTTTAAACAGCTGAGCGTTAAAACAGTTCTGCTGTTCAGTGGTGGCGTTAGAGTTGTGCCTCTCAATGCTTTAATGTAAGCATATTGATCGAGGTACCTGCCTCTTCATCTAAGAATTATTTACCAAAAGCAACGGACGTATGAGGTCGAGTAATTAAAATGCAGTACAGTAAAATGAGAAAGATATATACGAAAAAAAAAAGGATCCGAATAATAATTGATAAAATACAAATACGAATACAAGAAGTCCGAATAATATAGGAATAACATAAAATGCTTACATAATCGAAAAATTAATAATTTGCATATTTACAGCTGAGGGAATAATTACAAAAAAGCGAAATACTAGTATATACATATTTAGTCGGAGTGATAGAGTTGTGTCGTTACTGTGGTGTGTAGACGTGCAGGTATAGAACAAAATAATAGGAACGCCTGTGAAAGAATGGAGTCGCTCTTGACCGTCCAATAAGCGGCGGGTATGTGCCTCCTAGTTGAGATGAAAGGCAAGGCATCTGTCTAGCATTCGGCAGTGTGAGATTTGCATGAAAAAAATCTATTTCTAGCAAAACGAGATTATTTCCGACCTCTCTGACCTTAAAAGAGGCATGATAATCGGAGCTCGCCTGGCTGTATATAAATCGTATGCATCTACATCGAATCCAGATTTTCTTTTTTAAACCCTTCCTTCTCGCTCCCGTGAAAATGACGGGGTGAGATTTCGCCCTCTATTTCTCGCTCCCGTGATATTTCTGGGCTGGAGTGTTCGGTAGTCACGCTCCAATAAGAATAAAACTAATTCATATCTTTTGCCCGGAAAACGTTTTATTTCTCATTTTACACACCATGTGGCAGTACCAGTATATAATTGTAGATAGTTAGTTTATTTTAAACTAGATGTCAGCACTAATCAGTGATACAGGGATAAAAAATAGGCACTTTTATGACCGTTTTCTTGGAATTAGCCGATCGCTAAGGGGAGCGACTGGCGGAAGCAAATTTTGTAATCGTTTAATTCGTTATTTCAAGGGGTTGTTGCAATCGTTATTTTAAGGGGTTACAGTCGTTCTCATCACCTAGAAAATGCTTATACAGTCTTTTGCACTTTAATGAAACTCTAATCATAGCCACTAGTACCATCATACATAAATTGGATACCATCCAAAATTAGGCTTTTCGTCCGATCACAGGGGCAGTGAAATCAAGACCTGTCAAGTCATACATCAGTTAACCTGATTCTATTTCTGAAAAAGTACTCAAGAGAATATTACAATTTTCGACAATAAATCAATGATGATTGCCTGGAGATGCTTTTAAAAAAGATTACAGTATTATAAACTGCAAAAACTTAAAACACAGAAAAGTTTTCGACAGTAGGCTTGGGACTAAATGGAAAAACTGGAATTCCAGAAAGAGACGTCTATATTTTTGCTCGTCCCAGATCCCCTAAAATTGTTGGATTTGTACGTTCGTTTAAACTTCAACCTCCTTGTCAGCAAAACCTCCTTGTCACCTCCTTCAGACAGTAATAATCGCTTTATCAACAATCGAGAACCAACACCCATCAGAAATTTGGACACACGTGTATACTAATGGTTCTCTGATGTATAACGGGGAGATGTAATTATAATTGTTGGTGCTCATCTCTCTTATATTGACGGTGATATTTAAGCTACATATATTGCTCTATTGCAATTGCTGATACGAAAAATACCTTTAATAAAGCTGTAATCCTTTCTGATTCTATGACTGCTCTCCAATCTCTAGCAAGTAATAGTACAGCTGATAAATTTCGTATCTTCAACAGTCAAAATATTCTGAAAGAACTGGCGACTATACATTCTATCAATCTAATGCTAAAAAGTCAAAAGAAATTTTTATTTTAAAAAATTCTGTAATGTTTATCTACTTTTTAATTGTTCTTTTTTTCTTTCCTCTTTAGAATTGGGGCTATATTCTTAGTCCGCATCTTAAAGCCTTGGCTTTATCCAGATTTCATATTTAGAATAACTTCATCCGGTAGACAATTCTATAAAAACGTAGATCTTGTGCATAGCTTCACAAAAAAAGTAAGTGGTTCAACACAAACATTAACAATTCCCACAAATTAATTAATCGCACAAATTAATTTGAAGATAAAAAATAGGAACATAAATAAAGGTTAGAAGAGTAAGTAGAGGGATCTTTTATGGCGCGTTTTTCTGCAGCACTGAAGCGAATTTGATTTGTCAGTTACATTGGATTGGCTCGAAAATGAATGCGCACAAATTAATAATATTATACGGGATAATTTAAATTTTATAGTTAATAAAGTTGCAAAGATAATTAAATCATCAAAATTATAAAAGATAATTAAATCATGAATAAATCTAAAGACAAATTTAATATTAAGAGTGCATTTTTTTCTTCATAATAGCGTAAATGTATGTTAGCTAAGAGAGATGAAAAAATAGATCCTTGCGGTATTCCATCAATTTGAATAAAGTTATGTTTTGTAAAGATAATTATTAAAAAGACAAATATTAATTAGAATTTCCCAATATTCAAAATCGGAAATTGAGTATATTATTAAAATCATATTAATAACTCAAAAAAATATCTTTTAGCTTAAAAAGGGGAATGCTATTGAAGAGATGCCGGAAATCATCAGTCGCTGCAGGATTAATTTTATTTTGTTTATTAAATTCTAAACTCGGTTGACTATTAGTGATAATACAAGAAAAAACTTCTTTAAAAGCATTGTTGATAATTTTATTTAATTAGTTAGAAAAAATGGTGCCAATTTAGTGCATAAATTATAGCATTAAATGGTATCCACAAAATTTCATAAAATTCATATTAAAATTAGAACAATCAGATGTGGGTATATATGTATATATATGGGTGATTTTCACGAAGCATGACAATTCTGACCAAAAAATTTCTTCAAATTTAAAGTCCTCAAAATAATTAAATTTTTTTTGTATACTTCTTTAGCTACACTTAATAATATCGAATAGACAGTAGTGTACTTTATTGACATTTGCTCGAGAAAAAAAATAAAATAGAAATTCACCAAATCTTGAATGCCAGGAAAATGACACATTACCTTAGAAGTTTAAAAAACAGTCATTTTAAGTTAATAATAAATAACTCAACTTAAGCCTTTATGTTAGATGGACCATAAATTGCTTAAATTAATTATTTTTATCCACTGTAGAAAGAAACAAAAAAACTTTTGTTGCTGGTATGAGAATAAAATTGTGTATAATAATCAATCATTAAATAAACATATAACTTTGATTACATCCAAGCATATTACAATCATTCATAAACTTGGTATTAGGTTAATATTTGCTTTCCTTCATTACAGTATTAGCAGTTAAAAAGAATTTCTTGTAACACTTCAATGTCCTGGCATTCATAAGCCAGGATAATGACAAATTCGCCATTTTATGGCATATAACTTTACTTTAATTTAATATTTTGGCCGAAGACGTTTGTATTCTGCAGGAAACAACAGTATTTCTTAAAATAACTCAGATAAATCTATGTAGTTTTTGTTATTAATGATTTCAAGAAGCCAGGAAAATGACAGCATAAAAACCTACTCATCTTGAAAAATTTTTTGAAATAGATTTTGAGCCAGAAAATTGGTTCTTTATTTATGCAACAAGACATGTTCATATAGGAGGGTATTTAATTAACATAAGATATTGATTGCTGGCTCTATCTATTTTGGTCATAAACCACTAAATAAAAGTAGCCAGGAAAATGACAGATTTTCATGGGACAAACAAATTATTGACAGAAAAAATTATTTTAAACGAAGTTTTAGTAAACAATATCCTCTGCGTATATTCTAGAAATGCTTACATAGGATAAGATAAAAAAATTAGATTTTGATAAATGTATGGAAAGTTTTGAAGCTAGTAATTATTGGAAATATTGTTTGGGACATGCCAGGAAAATGACATTTTGATATTCAATTAAATTTTTTAAGTATAGTCAATGCTAGTACAAAGTCATTTTAAAATGCTAACAGCAATGCTATTTATTAATTTTTTTTAAAAAAGTTCTTTTACTATTATAGTATTAGATCTTGGAGCAAGGAACAGTAAATTGTCATGTTTTATGAGAATCACCCGTATATATATATATATATATATATATATATATATATATATATATATATATATATATATATATATATATATATATATATATATATATATATATATATATATATATATATATATATATATATATATATATATATATATATATATATATATATATATATATTGAACATGACTGAATCTTCTTTTGTTTATTTAATTACGTGATTTGCTATTTAGGTTATAAATAAGAAGAAGTCAGAAATGATAGAAAATAATAAACTATTAAAAAACATTACCAATGACGGCATCTCAAATGCAAAACGTCATAGAGCTTTTCTGGAATTGCTATTAGAGCATCACATTAAAGATCCATCGTTTACGGAAGAAGACATTAGAGAAGAAGTTGATAATTTTATGTTTGCTGTAAGTTACTTTTTTTTTATTACTACTATTATTGTAAATGACCATGAAATTGAAATACCAACTATTAAATTTCCAGAAACTTTCTTTTTTCTTTTCAAAATTACATACCATTTTATGAATGACACTCCACGCCGACATTTTTTTGGACTATCTTAAAACACTTGTACTTGTCAAAAATTTACATAACACTTTTAATATTGTACAGGAGCCGGAATTGCGTATATTTTTTGGACTTGTGCGTCAGAAATCAGTAACTATCTCCTAGCTGATTTTTCCAAATAAAGATTGGCTGTACTTTACACGTGTATGCTTCAAGAACTAATAAAGAAATACAACGCGAATAAGACGCAAATAATAGCTCAGAAATAGATAGAATTATTTTAGTTCTATAAACAAGGTTCTAATCAGTGCCTAAACACAAAATGACAGCAAAAAAAACAATAGTTGTCATTGTGCAGTTTTTCAATTTTTGCCAAAAATCGAATATAATTAACCAAATTTCTCTTAGATATATTTCATGTTCTTTTTTTTTTTTTGAAAAAAAAAATCTATATATAGTAGCCACTTTAAAAATTATCTTTAACCCTTTGACGGTTATGAACGAGTTCAGCTCGCAATCGAATCGTGCTTCATAATGCGCGCAAATGAGTCCGCTCGGAAGCAAGATTTCAACCGTAATGGCTAGTAATGAGCACTACTCACGTAGTGAAATTTTTCCCCAATGCGCGCTGACGAGTTGAGCTCGTTCGCCATTATTATTCTGCATTGACTATGCTAAAAACGAATCCTACTCGCGAAACGTAATTAGTTTTACAGCCAACAGATGGGTGTACGGGTTCCATGAATTTCTTTTCATAATAAAGGGGGAATTTATTTTTTTACCTTGTTCTTTTTATGCGTATTTTGGCGCGTTTTTAAGGATGTTTGTAAAGTAAAATGGCTGAAAAGCGAAAGTTAGACAATTATGATGATGATTATGATTGTGATACAAAAAGCTTATCAAGTTTAGAGTCTGATGAAGACTTTGTTCAGAATATTTAGGTAATTACTGTATTTAAATGCTTCATAAAGTTTTATATTAGTTGTATTTATTTAGTCCTTTCAATTTAATATTTGTCTTATATTTATAATGAACAATTATTTACATAATTGATTATAATCATTTATAATTTACTATTAATAATTATCATTTATTATTTTCAAGTACGTAAAAACTGTTATTTATGTACTACAAATACTATAAGAAATTTTTAAAAGGCATGAGGCGAGCTATCTACGGCATCGCCATAGATGCCAACTTGCCCCGCTTTGTAAAATAGTATTTCCTAGTGATAACGAAATTCGAGTTAGTATTTTTCCTTTTAAGTAATTTTTTCACCACTAAATATCAAAAATTGTAAGTATGATATAAAATGCAACGTTAAAGTCACAATCTACTCACCCATTTTCGTTCCTGATAAAACAGAGTAAGGTTGTGTTATAGCCGAGCTCTGCGCTACGATGGCAACCAACAGATTTGGCCGCGGAGGGAGGGTCTTCCGACCCTCACGTGACTACTACCATGATATTGATCACACAACTCTTAGAGACTATGTGAGAAATAAAGTGTTTACAAACAAGCGGGCGACGGAATGCCTTGAAGACTGGCGTTTGAAAGAGCAACGTGACTTCTTGATGCCACTGAAAGAACAACTGGAAGATCCCGGAAAAAGATGCTGCTACGAAAAGAAAGACCTTGAGGACCTGTATAGAGAGATCTACTTCTATGAATCGCTGGTGGAACTTAAAGCCTCTATAGAATCAAAAACTCCGCCCACAAAGCCGGAACGGGAGACAACTAAGACTATTGATTCCAAAGAATCGGCTGAGATCCCACCGGTAGAAACTACCATGGACTTGGAAATCACTCCTGCAGAGACTGATAAGCCAATCTCGAACAACACCCCAGAGATAGCTACGACGGTTGAAAAGCAGTCCAAGAAAAAGAAAAAGAGGAAAAAGAGTAGTGTCAACCCGGCGATACCTAAAAACTCTGATTCCGAACCAGATAGTGAAAAACAACCGGAGAAAAAGATTGCTACCGCCCCTGAGACGGAAGAAAACATCTCGGACCCGACCACCTCTGAAGCCCCGGCACCAGTCGAGACTCCAGTTGAACCTACAAATCAGATAGAAACCCTGCAGCCCACCTGCAGAAAGTTAAAAGTTCTCATCCGAGGACTTACGGCCGATATCGGGACTCACCGTCTCGAAAAAGACCTTTCAGATAATGGTCTACGGCCAATTAAAACCGAGCAAATGAAGAAGGGGCGTGGCTGAGAACTTAAGCTCCTCTCCCTCTACTTAGTGATTCTGACCGACGTCCCAGAGAACCGGGAGATCCTGAAGGTTGACCGGCTACTTGAGACACCAGTCCGCATAGAAAAGTTTCGTGGCGGCCGCTACGAAATTCAATGCTTCAAATGCCAAGGCTTTGGCCACGCCCTGTATTTAACTATTCTAATTTTTCAACCACCATCCCTCTAATCCTAACATCATAATTAACTTTGACCAATATATTGAGCAAATTTTTGCACGCGTCTTTTCCCACGCGTAAGTACTTTGATTTCAACTTTAACTATTCTCGAGAGATACTCGCGATATTGTCAAAGTTTGTGTTAAATGTGTAAGATATGTATTAAATTTTAGTCATAATTTGAAATCTATCCAGCAGCCATTTCATCACACAAACCTCCGTAGGAATTGAGCATGGGGCAATCGACCTCCTCACGCGTTTCTCGAACAATAACTTGAGAATCGTATAATTTTAATATCTATCTATCTATCTATCTATATATATATATATATATATATATATATATATATATATATATATATATATATATATATATATATATATATATATATATATATATATATATATATATATATATATATATATATATATATATATATATATATATATGCAGGGTGATTCTAAAAAGATGGGGAAAATTTTAGGAAGTGACAGTACACACCCAGACAAACAATTTTTATCAAAGAATGCAAGAATGCATGGTCGAAAACAAAACCAAAGGTGCTGGCGCATTTGGAAAGTCTTTTCATGCAAACGAGAAAGCTCCATTCCTATTGCGAGTTACTGCGTTACGTTATTTGTCGCCAAGCTTTCGACCGCTGCAGGGAAAGTTCGCCTATCTTTTCTTCGTTGTACCAGCATAGCCGCTGTCGCCCACTGTTTTGAACACTTATTGTAATCACATGCCACTAAATTTGCTTTTATAACTTTACTTCATCGTTCTTTGTGTGTTTTTGCCTCATATAAGAACATAAACTTTGACGCCCTCTAGCGGTTTTGAGTTTTGTTTTCGACTATGCATTCGCTTAAAAAATTATCACTAATAGTTGGTATAACAGTTTGAGGCACAAAAGCTGCGTTTATGTTTAAACTTTCTACAGCCATTTTGGAAAGTATAAAAAATAAATCTTAATACATAATTACTTCGTAAAGTAATTATTCTAAATAAATACTTAACGTATAACTATCAAGTCAACACTACATAAACTCCTTTATAAGACAACCTACGAAACGAATCTCAATAAATACTTAACTCATAACGAATTATTTAACATTATTCAAATTATTACTTAACTCAGCCTATACTAAGCTGAAGATCGTGACCGTTGGTGTACCAACCTAAACATTACTATAGTTTGTTACCGGTGAACTAGATCTATTATTACTTAACTCAGCCTATACTAAGCTGAAGATCGTGACCGTTGGTGTACCGACCTAAACATTACTATAGTTTGTTACCGGTGAACTAGATCTATTATTACTTAACTCGGCCTATACTAAGCTGAAGATCGTGACCGTTGGTGTACCGACCTAAACATTACTATAGTTTGTTACCGGTGAACTAGATCTATTATTACTTAACTCAGCCTATACTAAGCTGAAGATCGTGACCGTTGGTGTACCAACCTAAACATTACTATAGTTTGTTACCGGTGAACTAGATCTATTATTACTTAACTCAGCCTATACTAAGCTGAAGATCGTGACCGTTGGTGTACCGACCTAAACATTACTATAGTTTGTTACCGATGAACTAGATCTATCTGATTATACATTTCAACTCGAAATTTCTAATTCTCTCCAGTAGGGGGCATAAGTTTTTTTGTAAGTATTTACATTAGTTAAGTGGCATTATTACATTGAATATTCTCAATAAAATAATTAGCTTTTCTAATCTATGAAATAGATTGGATGTTTATTTTAGAAAAAAAAGGGTTTATTTTAAATAATTTATAAAATTTTCAGATTTTAATACATCAGAATGTTAAATCGTCCATCTTTTTTCTTTTAATCTTTATTTTAATATTTTAACATGTTTTTTTTTGTTTTATTTTAACATTAATTTTGGAAATCCTCATTTTTATAATGAATTCTGTTTAATTTTTAATAACCTTAAAACCAAAATTTTCAATTTTACAAGTTTCCCTTTACTTTCGAAAAAGCGAAACTAGAATCCAATCAACGTCCGTTTACATAGAGGGTGTTATAAACCTTCCAGAAGCAATAATGCTCTTATGATAATCCATTTTGGAATATTGTTACAGCCTGACCCGTAACAATTAAGTAACGGTTCTAGTTCAGCCATGGCATAACAATATGAATAATAATTATAATGTTGCTGAACCCGAGTTCATGTTGCAACATGTATATGTTACCTTGAATGACCGAAATCAGGAGAATGTCAACTTTCATCGGTGAATGTCAACAATCACATAGCCGCTTTGGTGATTGTCCGAAATATTTGTTACCCCCGTTTTGATATTAATTTATTCGTTGATATTATTATATTTATTTGATGTTTTAATATCTGCTGAGGATTGATTAGGAGAAACATCAGTGTTCGGAATACCGGTTAAAAGTGTGGCGTTAATTAATGTTAAATGTTAAGTGTCTTATGTACAAGTTACTTTGTAATTAATATTTATGGTTGTAGATACGCCACAAATGCATACTTGGCAGTGGCACTTGACCTTAAAAAAAAGATTGATATAGGGCATACCGAACAAATGTGTATCGGGCAGTTGCATCGAACCTTAAGGAAACATCAGCATCAGAGTAGGATATACTGGGCAAATATATGCCACGCAGTGGCCCACAAAAGCAGACATGAAGCTATGTAGAACATAAACAAACTAATTATGCGTCGAAATTGTTGGGTATACAAAACAAAAATATATCACGGTTACAATAAATTACATAAATAAATAATAAGTCATACTAAAAGACGTAGGTGAGAAAAAAATTATATTTCAACAAATTCGATGTGCGATACAGCGCCGTATTTAATTAACTTCATTTTAATTAATTTTCTTACTTATGTGGAGAGACTTAGCTGAGCTTTAACATGTTATTTTGCTTATAAACGATCAGCTACGCAAGCGTCATAGGTCACATGTGCAGGTATCTTCTTCTTGAAGTGCAAGTACTCAATTTAGAGGCATTTAAAAAATTGAATTATCTTACTGGTTTAGTAAAGGCCATTGTTTTGAGTAAAATTAATGACAATTCAACTTTAAAAATAACAGTTGTTAGTGGCTGATCAAATACTGTCACCAGCATGGTATTATTTGTAACGGATATCAGTTATTAGGATTTGAAATAAATGTTTTGAAACGCAGAGCGATAAGCAGAGAGCTCGCCGCACTTAACTATACTCAATACTCAATAAAAGTTTTTTTTATGAATAAATAAGAATTTGTTTGTTTCCTATAGAGGGAACTATTTTTGTTCTTTGTCTACAGAATTTGCTTAGTATGTTTATAAGATCTCGATGTTTTATAGACCGACCAGCTGGTCACCACCTTAGATAGGAGTAAATCACTTCTCTTAGGCTGTCAACACAGGCTGGCAAGTTGCTCTTGTGGCGTGTTTGTATACATTTCTACACAATTGAGCTCATGCTTAATCATGAAATAATGGTGATAAAATTATAATATGAAAAAGTAAACTGTATGCGATAAAACAGACTTAATAAGAATTCGGTAAAAATATACTTGAGGGTGCCAATTAGCGAAATTGGCGACTTATGTTTGGCGCCATTCCTGTTTACGCGGAACTCCGTGGTGACAGGAATGGCGGCCAAAACATAATGATATTTCAATAAAACATTGGAAAATTTGAACAAAACATTGGCCAAAACTTTATAAAATTGCAATGAACCCAATATAAGCAAAATTAATAAACCCAATAAAAGGCATTTTGAATCGAAACAAAAATTAATGGAGTAACCAAAGAAAAAAAAGGAAAAAAACAACTCAATTCTTCATTAAGCTTGAATATCTTCAGATTTAGGTGCACAGAATTCTCTAAGAGCAATTAGATACTGTCTAAATTTATCATGAACAGAATCTGCGCACTTCCATCACCACATAAATTCGGCAAAATAAGAATCGAAAATGGCGTCTGTGGTAACGGACTGGCGGTGACATTTTTTTCTTAAGTCCCTTTTTGTGACTGCCCACATACCTTCAATTTTATTGACCAGAATCAAAAGTAACCTTACCAGTCGGTATCCAACGTAGAACTAACGGACCTCTGAAATTACATATACCGTTGAACATTTAAAAATATCGCTAAAATCTAAACCAATCAGAATCACGATTGGGTTTCAACATCGCCTAGCTTGGCGATCTACCGCGCTAACAACTTGGCGAGAATCAAGGGGCACCCTCAAATATAGTCTACCCTAAGAATTCATTGTTTTATTTCAGAGAATTATCTTAATAACATTAAAGTTGGCATTCAAATTCATGAATTTAAGTAGCAGTCTAGTAAAATATGACTGTACTTACTTAAACGAAAGTATTTAGGGAAGTTCATAAATTTGATAAAGTTAGGATTGATACTTTTCATAATTTCATTACAAAAAGTATCAATTATTAAACCGAACGACTTCCAAAAATTTTAAATCGGATTTATTTTGTTGATCTGTGTTAGACGCGATGGTACAGCCCCTTTTCTTCCCTCCTCTTACTTTCTGTTTCCTTTTTTTATATATTAAAAAGAATTGGGTAAGAAACTTCGATTAAGTAATGAAAGAGTACATTACTTACTTAACATTATTTCCAATATTTGTTAGAACGGGATTTTTGCAATAAGAATATAAAATTACTCATCATATAAACTTTTATTATTATGTGATTCACATTGTTTCAAATATTTAAGAAGGTAACTATTTTTAGTAGCAGAAAGTTAGTTTCAAAATTTATTTTTAGGGTTATGATACAACAGCTATGTCAATTTCTTGGACATTATATTTAGTTGGATTAGATAGACACGTGCAGATTAAAATACAAGAAGAATTGGATGAAATATTTGAGGGTGATAACGAAAGAGAAATTGAACGTAATGACTTATCGCGTATGAAGTACTTGGAGTGTGTCATCAAGGTATGCTTTTAATTTAGGAATTTTCATGATGGAAATACTGTTATTCATTAATTGCAGTAAGTTTATTGCTTCATGTTTAATTGCAATAGGAAACTCTTAGATTATATCCTTCAGCGCCGTTCATAGCTAGAGAAGTTAAAGAAAACTTCAAAGTGTGTAAGTAAAAATTATTTTCGAATAGTTAGTGTTAACTACAAAATTGTTTTTAGAATAAGAATTTCTTGTATAAAATATAATTACTAATTTAAGGCCAAACAACACAGAAGATTGCAAAAAATAAAGTTTTTTTAATGAATTTTGCAATGATTGTGATAAACTAAACTTAACGTACCTTTTTTTACAATCTTATTGTGCGCATTTTAATCTGCATTTTATCACGATACAAAAACATTTTTTAAAAAATTAGTGCTTATATGATACAATGCTTATAAATTGTTTTTAAAAATTATCCATAACATCCTGGTGCTAAAAAAAACATCCTCACAAAAAAATCGTGGGAAAAAAAAACATCCAAATTTGATTCCGTTTTGATTTTTTTAAACTACATGAGTTTTGGCTTTCGTTTCATGTAGGATTTTTAAAAATTTAGTTTTTTTATAAAATGACTTTGTTAAAAAAAATTCAGAAAATGACGTAAATAAATTACTTTTTCATGGAATACTCAAAGCCAGTCAATCCAATTTAAAAATCCCTACGTGCAACGAAAACTAAGTTTAATTATGAATATTGTGTCCAAATTTTGCGGGAAATGGATTGAGCATTGCATTAGTTAGAGATGCAGCAAGTAAACAAACTATAGCTTCGACTAAATTACGCTTAAAGTTGCGATCAATAATTTATTATTTGATTAGTTTTCATTGGATTCTTGAAAGAAAATTTAGTTAAACTTGAAATTTTTATTTTAACAATTTTTCTTTCAAGTGCACTAAAAATGGGATCTTTTTTTTGTCCGCATCCATTTTCGTGCCATTAAACTCAATATTTTTAACATTAATGTAACTTAAGATCCTCACCCAATCAGATTTTTAATTTCAGTTTATTTTTTAAGCATTGCAAAGATAAAAGTTTAATATTTTCTCCAATAATTAATTATAATATTTTTCTTTTAATACGGGACAGTTTTTTTTTGTCTGTTTTTTATTTGTTTATTGTTTGTGCCATTAAACTCAATATTTTTACATGTATGTAACTTAGGATCCTCACCTAATCAGACTTTTAACCCTTTAACGGGCCCTTTATTTCTAGTAAAGGTAAATTAAAGTATTTTTGGAATTGAAACTGTTTTAAGAACAGTAATTGATATAAAAAAAAAACTCATTTAGTTTATAAAAATGGCCATTTTTTTGGTGGTAAATATATTTAACATGACCTATTAGGAACTTACTGACTTTTATTTTTCTTTATTTATAAAATAAACTCCTTAAATGCCACAAACTTCAAAAGGAGTTATGTATTTTATACTTTTATACGTTTTTCAAAAGTGGCAAATGGTTACCAATTTTACTCAAACTCACTTCAAGAAAGCTGAAGTTATTGAAAAATGGAAACCTAAATTAAAAGTGGTAAAACGTGGTGGTAAGTATACTTACCACGGCCTTCAAAAGGGTTAATTTCAATTTATTTATTAAACTTTGCTGAGTTAAAAACTTCACATTTTTTTTCAATAATTAATTATAATATTATGCTGAACTTACTTTTCTCATGAAAACGGAATTTTTGAATTTCTAGTGGACTACGAAGTCGAAAAGGGGAGCGCTTGCTTTATCTTTCCACTTATGCTTCATAGAGATCCTAAAACATTTCCAGATCCAGAAAAATTTGACCCAGCAAGGTTTTTTCCTGAGAATGTAGCAGGAAGACATCCATATGCCTATGTGCCTTTCTCAGCCGGGCCAAGGAATTGTATAGGTAGAGTCATAAATATACGCATGCACAATAAAACGTTAAAATAATATAATCGTCCTTGTTAACTGTCACAATACGTTGTTTAGACAGGTTTTTAATCTATGTTATCCATCCGTGCTCGAAATTCAGAAGAAGAGTTAAATGTAGCATATGAAGTATGATGTTAATACTTCCACGAATAAATTTCGATCTGGTTTAAATCACAATTTTGTTTAGTTTTATTTTTTAATGTATAAATACTGATGACAAAACAGCATCAACTTTGAAAGTACACTACCCTTTTAGGTAAATAAACATGATTTCCACGTTGGAAGAGCATTTGATTAGCTTACTCTGAGTACTGTTTGGTGTACTGTGACCATTTCAACTCTTCAAATGTTATAATTACTTCAACAGTTGCAATCCTAGTTGTATTCATTTTGACTTTGGGTTAGATGTGATGTAGCCCGAACGATGTTCTCGCGCCATTAATTGACACCAATTAATCAATTTTGCAATAAATTGTAATGTGATTGCTTTCAGTTCCAAATTGCATGCCAACCTTCAAGAAAGATTTGTTTCAAACCCACCATCAATTTTAGCACAGTAAATATTTTTGACCGAAGAGAAAAACTGGATTGAGGTAAAATCCTAGAATAGCCCACTTCTTGGCGGCTTTTTGAAATCACGCCAAGTTGGCGATTATTACTGGGATCAACGTTATTTTGTGATTATTGAAAAAAAAAAGCAAATTAAATTATTTTCAACCGGTACAGCACAAAAAAAATTAAAAAATGAAATATTAACGATGATAAATGAAATAACGGTTAAAAAGTGAAATAACAATGATGATTCTAACAGCAAGAGATCAGAAGCATAAATGGCGAAAAAATAACCTCTTTTAACTCTTTTGTAACAAAATTCAACTTTCGCCTAAGTATGCATATCAAATAACCACGCCTAGTTTGGCCAGATTTCAAACATTTGCTTGGCACGATTTAACAAACTTGGTGGCGAGATTTTAAAACAAATCGCCAAGATTTGGGCTATTCTAGTATTTCTAGTATTCTACTATTTTTATATTTTCTGTTTGCTGAAGCTGATCTCCGTTTATAATACTTTTATTTTGTTATGATATGAAAAAAATTGCAAATTTTTATTTTAAAATTTGTGTTATTTTCAAATAAAACGTGAAATATAATACTTAACACTAGGAAATATTTTGCAGACAATTGGGTATAATATAGCCTACGTCACAGGTTGTGTTGTTCCTACTAAATTTAACCCATGAACGACATTTTCTGCGAGCCTAACTTCAAGCCACAAATAAACAAACGAAGTGCTCGATCGTTTAAATAGCTGCTCGCCAGATTTTATTGCATTATAAAGAAAAGTTATTGAAACTAAATACAACTAAATAAACAACAACAACTAAAACAAATAACAACAACTACTAATAACAATAACTAAATAAACAACAACTAAATTCCATTCGTTTAGCATTGCGTCATATGTTGTTCCTACTAAATCGAAGTAGTTGTGTTTTTTTCATATTATACCCAATTGACAAATGTTAATAAAATTTTACTCTCTCGCAGACTATTCTAAATGAACAATATATTCCAGTATTTTGTTTATGTTTATCAATTACGTTTGAATCGACCAATGCAAAATGTATTCAATATCTGCTAGTTTCTTTTCCAGAGAGCTGAAAAGGAAATTATTTTTTGCTTTCATTATTCGAAATATCTATATGTTTCTTATTGATTCATGGTAAGCATTATTTTTTCGCACTAATGGAAAATGCAGAAAATTGCTTGTTTTTTAGCTCTCTTGAAATAAAGTTAGCATGACTTAAACCCTTTCAACATATAGCAATTCATCTGATCTGGAATATATATATATATATATTTTCAATATTTTTAGGTCAAAAATTTGCTGTAATGGAAAACAAGACAGTGCTGGCAAATATATTCCGCAATTTCGAAGTGACATGCAAGGACCCCAGAGACAAAGTTAATGTCACTCCTAGCCTCACCATTAAGAACCTTGAACCACTCATGATACGATTTACACCTCGAAGTACAAGATGAATTTCAGTAAAGATAAAAATAATTCGCCAAAATGTCCTCATGAAGTGTGAAACGAATTTAAGATTGTATCGATGTATTAAATAAAACCTATAAATAACGAGTCAGAAATCTTTAAAACAAAATCATGGTACTTAGATAATTAAAAAGTTTTTTTTTAAAAAGTAGTCATTGACGTGCTCTAGGGTGGCGCAGTTGGTAAAGGAGTCACTCACTACACCGGTGGAGAATCAGGGATCCTGAAAGCCAACAAATAACAGGCGTGTATATTTAAGTCAAAAAATTTTGATGGCTTATTTTAGTTTCAGTGCAATTTATGATGGTCCAACATCATTTCATGCTCACCAGTATCCAACATTTTCCATTACGTGTTCATGGTTTTTGATACGCTAATAAAATTCCATCATTCAGTGATGGAAAATGCTACTTTTATACTTTGATGGTTAACCATCAAAAGAAGTTTGATTCTCATAGTCCAACAATCCATGATGATCCGTGATTGTTCTAACTATGCAATTTTTGATGGTTTAAATTGAACTAGGAGGCTTCGCCCCCTGCTCGCTGGCGCTCGCCAACACCCGGAACTGCTTTCGCAATTCATTTCGGACTGCTTCGCAATCCGATGCTCGCTTTGTTCGCTCATTGGATACGTTCTTAACGTCTAGCTTTTGTATACTTTTTTGAACACTGAAGTTCCGAAAACTTTTCACTGTAGAAAATTCTAAACCTGTGCATTTCAATATTAATTTGATATTGCAAACAGTTCACATATTTTTCTTAATCACACTATTCTAAATTTCAGCTGTTGAGAAAAATAACTGTTGTAAGTTTTGTTTTAAAGTCCTTCCCACCTGAGGGCTAAAACCATGTGTTGTAAAACAATATGAAATAGTACTGAACGCCGGATGTAAAGCATCGGCTTCGATGAACATAATTTTGTGAGAATTTTTTTGATAATTCGGTGAGAATTCACCCGATTAGACATATGATATGCTCACTACGTGCTCTTGCGCTCCGAAGCCTATCAATTAAAACGTATTAGCGTTTTAAATAATATAGATTAGCCATATAATGCTCACTACGTGCTCTTGCTCGCCGAAGCCTATCAATTAAAAATGAAAACTGTTGCCAACGCGAGAAAAGAAATATCATCGGTTTTATTGATACGTACGTATTAGCGTTTTATATAATATAGACTAGTACTGAACGCCGGATGTAAAGCATCGGCTTCGATGAAGATATTTTTGTGAGAATTTTCTTGATAATTCGGTGAGAATTCACCCGATTAGACATATGATACTCACTACATGCTCTTGCGCGCCGAAGCCTATCAATTAAAACGTATTAGCGTTTTATATAACATGGATCAGCCATATGATGCTCACTACGTGCTCTTGCACGCCGAATCCAATCAATTAAAACTGAAAACTGTTGCCAGCGCGAGAAAAGAAATATCATCGGTTTTATTGATACATACGTACGTATTAGCGTTTTATATAATAGAGATAGATAGATTCTTGTTGGTTCTCAGAAATATACTATCAAAACAATTCTGTTTTATGCTGGACCATCATAAATCAGTCTGAATTCCTACGTTGGGAAGATGGTTGTTCATAATCGTTCCATCATTTGATTTCTAAGAAAATACGAGGGAAAGTCTTAATGTTCCATATTGGTGCAACAGTATATTTTCATGACAGATTGATGGAAAGTCTTGTAGGTTTATCAGGAATAATACGATCAATTACCCAAATGCACATTTAAGTTACACTTTTGACCGCAAAAAACGCGAATCAATTTTAGATTTTGGAAACCCTTGAATGTGATAGTGTTAGCGTCCTTGTTTTTGTAAAGATATCTGTTCTAGAGCAATTAAGTTTCAAATGCGTTCTCTTTGTGCTAAATCACACATTATTTAAATTAACTAAAGATTAAAAAGTTAGACAAATCCACACCAAATAATATTTTTTCAGGTTTTATATCACTTACGAAACTTGCAAAGCCTCATTGAAACTGTCTTTTTAAAAATTTCTATGAACGACATCTGTTGTCATTTTTATTAAAAAGATCATATTTAAATGAATGAATTCTCGTAATTTTACCACATCTCTTACAAATGTTACTCACTTAAAATGAAAGAGTGAAAATCACTCAGCTTGAGTGCTAATTCACTCTTTCATCTAGAAAAAAGGAGCCTTCTCATCTTGCGAGAAAATCACTCAAGTGAAAGAGTGATTTTCAATCGTGTTTGAGTGATTTTCAGTATTACTTGAGGGAATCGTTTTCACTCAAACTAGAATGATTTTCAATCGTGTTTGAGTGATTTTCAGTATCACGTGAGTGGATCGTTTTCACTAAAACTTGAGTGATTTTCAATCGCTTTTGATTGATTACATGTATCACTTGATTGGGTTATTTTAACTTGAATTTGTATGAATTTCAAAAATTTTTCATTCATAGTTAGCATCATTTAAGTGAATATATTTTAATCATACCATCATTATTTATTCTTTTTACTTGAATGTCATTTAAATCACATTTAAACTAAATTGATCCTTTTCCGACTATTCACTCAATCTTTTAATGCCTATCATAAATAAGATGAAAAGAAAAATATTCTTAGCATGTGTAATAGAAATAATTTATCAGCATTCATTTCTTTTAAATTTCATCAATGGTTTGTTCTGTAATTAATAAGTTTTTTTTTAATTTTAAAACTAAACGGTGATAGTTGATACAAAAAAGTAAAAGCTTAGTAATCCATCTGTATTTAACAATATGCTGAATACAATTGCAAGATAGTACTCTTTAGCGATCGAAAGCTTTGTGACGGATTACAGTACAAAATTTTAAGAATTTTTAACTTTTTGCAATGAAACAAATTTTTTAACAATATTTTACATAATTTTTCATGTTATTTAGGTATTCAAATAGTAATTAAAGTGACTTCATTAGAGCTTTAAATCGTACTTAACCATTTCCATCCCAATTCTTGGGAACAAAACTTTGATAATTCTTCTACATTCCATTCTATTTGGATGGTTACTTTTCTAGTTATTACTTTATTTATAAAAGGTTTGCTAAAATATACTTAAAAAATATTTTTAGATATTGGTCAAAGGCAGGAGCATAACGTTTTTTTAACAGGGCACTTTCAGAAAAAAATTCCCTAACTTTTCCAGGTAAATTACCGCTAAAATCAAGACCATATTTTATCTATGCGAGGGTTGCTATTTATATTTCTGGGCTTGGCAACAGTAAGTGTTGCTAGGCGACCGCAGACGATTTTAATCGAAAGTTTGATATTTTTAAACATAAATTCAGCAGACGATTTACCATTATAGCTTCATTTGTGTTGTTGACAGTAAATTGAAAAGTTCTTCTCTTTCAAAAAATGGAATTGAATCGTGAACATTTTCGTGCCATTATTTTTCATAACTTTCGACGTGAATTGTCAAGACAAGAGTGCTTCGATGAACTTAATTCTTTATTCAGCGATAAAGCGCCATCCTACAGCACTGTAAAAAATTGGTATAACGAATTTAATCGTGGTTGATGTTCGATCCAGGACGAATCCCGTGCAGGTCGTCCAAAATCCGTTGTTGTGCCAGAAAAGATCGATGCTGTGCCTGAACTGATAAAACAAGATCGTCATGTGACATACCGTGAGATAGAGGCGTCTTTGGACATTAGTACGACTAGCATCAATAAAATATTGCGTGAACATTTGAGCGTAAAAAAAATTTGTTCGCGTTGGATCCCGCATAATCTGACAAACGCTCAAAGAAAGGCTCGTGTCGATTGGTGCAAGGAAATGTTGGAAAAATACGTTCAAGGTACATCAAAGGCTGTGTATAACATCTACACAGGTGACGAATCATGGATCTATGCATATGAGCCGGAAACAAAACAGCAATCAACTGTATGGGTCTTCCAAGACGAGGCAAAACCAACAAAAGTTGTTCGAGAAAGAAGCACATTGAAACAAATGATTGCCTGTTTCTTCGGCATTAACGGTCATGTGGCAACAGTGGCGTTAGAGCAACGCAGGACGGTCAATTCTGAATGGTACACGACCATTTGTTTGCCAGAAGTCATTGGAAAAATTCGAAAAAAGCAGAGGAACAGGCGAATCATTCTTCATCATGACAATGCGAGCTCTCACACATCGACTCAAACAAAGGCATTTCTGACGGAGTGAAAGATCGAACTGATGGGTCATCCGCCGTACAGCCCGGATTTGGCACCCAATGACTTCTTCTTATTCCCACACATCAAAAATAAATTACGTGGACAACGATTTTCGACCCCCGAAGAAGCGGTTAATGCATTCAAAACGCATGTTTTGAAGTTACCTCAATCGGACTGGAAAAAATGCTTTGAAAATTGGTTCAAACGCATGCAAAAGTGTTTTGATCATCATGGAGAATATTTTGAAAAACAATAAAACCAATTTCGATCCTACATATTTGTTTTTTCATTATTAAGCCAGAAATATAAATAGCAACCCTCGTATCATTCAATTTTTCATCAGAAATATTTGATTATTTTATTTGTAATGGCAAATATTAGATTTTCTGCGTAAAAAAATATATAATTAAATGAGGATGGAAGCATTTCAGTTTGACTAAAATGTAAACTTTTTGCAACAAATAATTATAATAGATTTAGAATTGCGTAATTCGACTTTCAATAACGAACTACTGTTACTGACAATTTTAAGTCTGGTTATTTTCCAGATATAAAATAGGAACTATTCTCTGATTTTTGGAGCTAAAATAAAAGTCCCTGACAATGTCAGGTTTTCCCTGTTTTAATCGTTCATTTGTTTAATTGTAATAATGTAATTGCTTTATTCAAATGTAATTATTACTTTCTTTGCATGAAAATTTTTTTGAAAAAAATTAGAGGATTTTAATCTTTTGTGTAAATGCTTCTCCTCCTTGTTATCAAAAATAAGCAAATCACAAACCCTTTTTCTCTTAAGAAGACGTCATACCGCGGGGGAAGTGCTTCACAGAAAATCCTTTTTTGCCTACATACGTAATTTAATGGTCTGGATAGCTTGGTTGGTAGGACGTCGGACTCGTGTTCGTGAGAATGGGAGTTTGAAACCAGCCGGCCAAGAGTGTCTCCGTGTATTAAATTGTGACTAATGCAGGTTAAATATGTTGGGGGTCACAAAATCCTCCAAGTTCCCATAAAAAATATACCTCTGTGGTGCTGAATTGAAGATTGATGGTTCTATGTTTCAAGCCAAAATTACGATCTGTGGATGAATGAATGACGTATGATTGGGACCACCTATTAAAAATGGGCTGTGACGTGTGTTTCTGAAGTCGTATTCTTGGCCATAGATGGCGCTACGAAAAAAGCAAGAAACATACTCTCTGCCTTCTATTCACTTGGTTTCCCGAACAAACTTGCTGGCATTGCATGTCGACAACAGAAACTACAAAAAACAATGCAATTTAAAGCGTGGTAAAAGTGAGTGCTGATAAACCGAGAGAAAACTATGAAATTTAAAACTGTGAATACTTTTTAACAAAAAAATATAAATATGTAAGCAAATTATTGCTGGATGACTTCTCTGCTGATAAATCCTTATCAATCATGACTTAATTTGTTCGCATTTTTATGTTTTGAAACACCTTTTCAGCGTATGAAATTTCCTAGTTCACTATAAATTTAGCCGAAATCATTCTTATGTTTTGAAAAACGTTTTTAGCATATGAAATTTCCTAGTTCACAATAAATTTAGCCGAAATCATTCTTATGTTTTGAAAAACGTTTTTAGCATATGAAATTTCCTAGTTCACAATAAATTTAGCCGAAATCATTCTTATGTTTTGAAAAACGTTTTTAGCATATGAAATTTCCTAGTTCACAATAAATTTAGCCGAAATCATTCTTATGTTTTGAAAAACGTTTTTAGCATATGAAATTTCCTAGTTCACTATAGATTTAGCTGAAATCATTTTTATCTTGAGGAGACACGTGGAAGTTAACGCGACTCCTAAAATAAAAACATATAATGAATAATTAAGTTGATTAAAGAATAGAAACAATTAGCACGATTAGTTAACAGAATGCCAGCCATAATTAAATAATGATAAATTTAATAAAAGGATAACAATTAAGGTTACAAGTTAAGTTCTAGATTAAACATCGTGGCGGACAGGTTGTCCCAGTAACATACACAGGCGTCGTCACAGATCGAACTGAGAAGAAAAACAGGTGCAGTTAGGTCTGCAATCGTGATTGTCCTTATCGCCAACTGGCGACGTAAGTTTGCCACATTTCGGCATTTAGCATGAAATTGGCTTAAAAGCAGCAGCCGCTGCATACTCCCTCCGCAGTGTAACGGTTAAAAATGGACATACCGTTGAGGTTTACGAATTGTTCTACCGGTACGAGTTGTGTTGGCTGGATCAATCGGTTTCACTGTCTCTGAGTTTTTTGCAGGAACGGTTGATTCAATCGACTCGACTGGAGAAGGATAAGTATGTTGATTAGTCTCTTTGGGCAGGAAAGCTGGTTTAAGCCTGTCTATGGAAATGGTATACTTTTTCCCCTTAAGTTCAATGTCGAAAAGTTTGTCACTTCTTTGCAGAACTCTATACGGACCATCGTACGGAGCTTGGAGTGGCTTTCTAACAGCGTCGTGTCTGACAAATACATGTGAGCAGTCCTTCAAATGTGGGTGAACAAATATTGTTCTGTGTCCATGACGAGACATCGGGGCTGGTCTCACATTTTCGAAGTGGGATTGCAAGTCCAGGATAAGTTGATTTTGGGAAGCACTGGTCGGTGACGGAACGAAGAGTTCGCCTGGTAGTCTGAGAGGTCTTCCATACACCAATTCGGCAGTTGTGGCTCCTAGATCCTCTTTAAAGACTGCACGGAAACCTAGTAGCAATGTAGGTAGAGCTGAAGACCACTGCTCGGTATTATAGGCCTTCAGGGCTGCCTTTAGTGGACGATGAAACTCCTCGATCAAGCCATTTCCCTGAGGATGATACGGAGAAGTCCTGATGCGTTTGATGCCTAGGAGTTGTGACAGGGCCACGAAAAGTGAGCTTTCGAACTGCCTGCCTTGGTCAGTAGTAACACGGACAGGACAGCCAAACCTGGAAATCCAATGAGTAAAAAAGGTCTTTGCAACTGTGTGTGCAGTTATGTCAGGAATAGGGACAGCCTCTGGCCACCGAGTAAATCTGTCAATCATAGTTAAACAATAGTAATTCCCGTTGGATGGTGGAAGAGGACCCACAAGATCCAGGTGTACATGCTCGAATCTTTGTGACTGGTCTAAAAAATTACTTACTGCAGATTTTGTGTGGCGAGTTACTTTTGATCTTTGGCATGGGACACATTGTCTAGCCCATTCTGCACAATCTTTACGTATGGACGGCCAAACAAATCTAGATCGCATCAATTTTGAGGAAGCGCGAATCCCAGGATGGGATAAATTATGCAAAGTAGTGAAAACTTTTTTACGAAATATTTCAGGAATGTATGGCCGAGCTGTGCCAGTTGATAAATCACAATAAATTGATTTACTACAATCAGGCAAGGTTTTTGCTTTAAATTTTAAGACGTCGGAATTTGTCAATAAATCATTTAGTTCTTCGTCGGTTGTTTGTGCCTGTGCAATTTCGTTATAGTCGATTGTGTTGGGCATAGATATTGCTTCGATTCTCGATAGTGCGTCTGCCAAAACATTATCTGATCCTTTTATATGATGAATATCGGTCGTAAACTGAGATATGTAATCTAATTGTCTCGCTTGTCGCGGAGAACAATTATCAGAGCGCTTTCGGAATGCAAAAGTTAGAGGCTTATGATCTGTGAAAAGAGAAAATTCTCGCGCTTCAAGCATATGTCTGAAATGTTTGATTGCCGCATAAGCTGCCAATAATTCTCTATCGTATGCGCTATAAATTTTTTCAGCTGGGGAAAGTTTTCGAGAGAAAAAAGCAAGTGGTTGTGCATCATTGTTAACTATTTGCGCTAAAGCCCCTCCTATTGCGAAATCCGACGCATCCACATGTAAAATTAATTTGGCATTCGGTTTAGGGTGCGACAACAGCACAGCGTTTGCAATTAATTCCTTACACTGTTTAAAATCATTATTAGCTTGATCTGTCCATTCAAGTTTCGTTTTGTCTTTCTTTTTGGCTCCTTTTAAATACGCCGTCAAATGTATTTGATTTTGTGCTATATTCGGTAAAAATCTACGGAAAAAATTTAAAATTCCTAGAAATCTTTGAAGTTCATTAACGGTTTGAGGTTGGGGATAATTTAAAATTGGTTTGATTTTGTCGGGTAATGGTTTTGTACCATCTTGAGAAATAAGGTGTCCTAAAAATGAAATTTCAGGTACACCGAAAACACATTTGGAAGTTTGTATAGTTAATCCATACTTGTTCAAACGATCAAAAACCAAACGTACGTGTTTTCTATGCTTTTCTTCAGTCTCACTAAAAATTAAAATATCGTCGAGATAAACGTAGCAAAAGGAAAAATCACCAAGAATTTCATTCATAAATCTTTGGAACGTTTGAGCTGCTCCACAAAGACCGAAGTTCAGATAGGGAAACTCAAAAAGGCCAAATGGTGTACATACCGCGGTTTTCTGTACATGTTCCGGGTGCACTGGTATATGAAAATATGCTCTCATAATATCGAGTTTTGAAAAAATTTTTGCACCATAGAGAGAGTTTGAAAAGTCCTGTATGTGCGGGATTGGGTAACGATCAGGAGTTGTACACGTATTTAATCTGCGATAATCTCCTACAACACGAATACTACCGGAACTTTTCGGAACCACGTGGAGCGGAGAAGACCACGGTGACTTGGATGGTCGACAAATTCCCTGCTCCATCATGAATTGGAATTCTTTTTTAACGGATTCGTATAATCTAGGGTTTAATCGCCTAGGCTTACAGTGAACGGGCGGTCCGGTGGTTTCTATATAATGCACAGTACTATGGTTAGAATCTTTTAGTTTTAATGACAATTTAGTTAAATCTGGGAATTCTTTTAACATTTTATGATACTCTGATTCTCCGGAGATGAGTTTAATTGAACTAATAGGTTTAGGTTGGCCAAACATACCCTGTATTTCTAACTTCGTTACACTGTCAATAAGTTTTCGACGTTTTAAATCAACTAAGAGGCCAAAATTTTCCAAAAAATCAGCACCTATAATGGGTGTTGGAATAGTTGCAATTAAAAAATGCCATTTAAAATTTCGTCGAATACCCAGATCAACATTGATTAATTTTGAGCCAAAAGTTTTAATTTTCGTGTTATTTGCAGCGTATAATTCCAAAGGCTCAGGTCTTAATTTTTTAGATACCTTAGGCGCGGGGATACAAGATACATCGGATCCTGAATCAACTAAAAATTTTAAATGAGAACGTTTGTCGTAAACATAAAGGCGACATGATTTTTTGGCTATCGGGATTGCAGTCGCAGACACTTGTTTTTCGATAGCCGAATCTAGTTTTCCGGGTTTTTAGTTTGATTATAAGCACAAGGCTCTCTACAATGTTTTGCACGAGCGCCAAATCTGTTATGGTAAAAGCAAAATTTTGGGTCGCTTCGCGATCTTGAAGGAGTTTGATGTCGGTAGGGAGATTTGTTATATCGTGATCGAGACTGATCTCTATTACGCTCGCGAGATAATCTCTTAACTTCTGCACTCAACGAAGCTATCTCGTTTCGCAAAACGCTTATTTCAGACGGAGGATTGCGCTGTGAGCTTTCCGTAGTGTGTTGCCCAATAGCAAATACGCCAGTTTCTGTCGGAGTCGTACGGACTTCTGAAATTTTGTCAGCCATTTTGGCTAAATTGTCCAAAGATTCAGAGCTAATTGATAAGATTGTTTGAATTTCTTGAGGCAGTCTCTGAAACCATAAAGTTTTCAAAAAATCATCGTTGACGCTTTTACCCCCTAATTCGCGCATTTTTCTCAATAAATGGGACGGCTTAACGTCTCCAAGATGCAATTCAGAAATTAATTGGCGAATTTGTTCGTTTTCCGAAGCAGAGAATTCGGCTATTAACCGGTCTTTCAAAGTGTTGTATCTATCCGCAGCAGGTGGCGCAAATAAAATATCGGACACTGAGGATAAAGTTTCAGGATCTATTGATGAAACGAGGTAATTATATTTCGTTAAATCATTAGTGATTTTAGCTAGCTCAAAATTACTCTCTACCTGAATAAACCATAGTTTAATTTTTGATTTCCATAACGGGGGAATTTTTACCGAAAGATGGGAGACCTGAGATGCATTTGAAGAACGTGCAGCATTATCTGCATCATTAACCTGCTCCACCACATTCGGCATTATTTTAAAGTGTTAGGGCAGCAAATAAAATTAAACAATTTGTATGATGCAGTGATAAGCGCAAAGATCAAATTAAACTCGAAAATAATGCAAATACATTTACTAAAAATGGTAAAAGATTTAAATAATTATTTCAAATGAAAGTGATTTTCAAACATTTCGGAAGATAATGCAGTATGATAGCAGACTCCGTACATGCCGTAGATCAATACTAACAGTAAGTTTAAATCAAAGATACTAGCAGTAAGTTAAATTAATACATTAATTTAAACATATTAAAGCAACAGTAATTTCGAATTGACCAATCACAAAAAGACAGCAGAAATTCGATAACATACCCTTAAAATATCCATGTGTCCATCCATCCATATCTCCTTGCGATCACAAGCTTGTAAATAAAAAAAATAAAAAATTTTCAGAAAATAACGCTAAATTTTAAATTTAGTTCTAAAGGAGCAAAAGTTATTAAAAATTAAAGCTGGTCTTCGCATAAATTTAGAAAGATTGCATAGATTCAAAGCCGGGTCACCAGTGAGGAGACACGTGGAAGTTAACGCGACTCCTAAAATAAAAACATATAATGAATAATTAAGTTGATTAAAGAATAGAAACAATTAGCACGATTAGTTAACAGAATGCCAGCCATAATTAAATAATGATAAATTTAATAAAAGGATAACAATTAAGGTTACAAGTTAAGTTCTAGATTAAACATCGTGGCGGACAGGTTGTCCCAGTAACATACACAGGCGTCGTCACAGATCGAACTGAGAAGAAAAACAGGTGCAGTTAGGTCTGCAATCGTGATTGTCCTTATCGCCAACTGGCGACGTAAGTTTGCCACATTTCGGCATTTAGCATGAAATTGGCTTAAAAGCAGCAGCCGCTGCAATCTCAATTCTAAAATACCAATTGAGGTAAAATAGATTATGGCTATAAAGTTTCACCTGCGGTCCAGCATATCCTTTTAAGTTTTTACATAATATTTGAACAGCCTCTCTAGGAACAGAAAAATACATCTTAAATTAAATAAAAAACTCTGAAGAGATGTTATGTTTTTTGTTCTGCACGTGACATTGGAATTGTCTATTGTGATAGGATATTCAAGTGCATGCTTAGACTGTCAAAAAATGTCTCGTGACTGAAGCCTCAGAAAAAGTTAGCAGAGGTGGTTTCATCAAAGAACTTCATCCATACTATTAAATTATTAAAATCTGATATGTAGTAAAACTGTATGCGTGAAAACAGAGATAGATAATTTCAAAGCATTATTTTTGCTAAACTTAATTATTTTCTTCATTAAAAAAACTGTTCTGTAATACTTCTAACTACTTAAAATATTTCATTTTTGAACTTGTGCTTTATAAAGAAATTATACGGTTAAGTTGTTTTTTGTGTTGTTCAAAGGGGAAAAAAATCATGCCAGCTAACACAATTGTGTAGATGCAACATAAAGCGCCTTCTAATGTTAATTTCTCTAAAAATCATCAAAATTAAAATGTTATAATTAAAATTCAACCAATGTATTTTGTGGAGCAGTAATTAATGCTTTGGCTACATTAACTCAATGTTAGAAAGCACTCCATTTTGCTGGTATAATCATGTGAACGGATGGCGATTTTTTCCTTATTTAGTTTTCCAGCTTTTTCAAATCCTTTTTTTTTTAAATATTTTAAAAACATTTCATGTTTTAATAATTTTTCTTCTTCTCCTTAAAAATATTTTTTTACTTGTTTTCTTTGAATTTAAACTCCTTTTATGAGTTCTGCATACTTATGTGCAGTAAATGAATATTGTTATTTTTTCTTTTTTATTTTTCTTCGTTAATTTTCTTCTTTTCCTTAACTCTTTCTTCTCTTTATTGTGTGGCATATATGGGCCATTCTCACGAAAACTGTCATCTTTCAGTTCATAAAATCCCAAAAAAGTAAAGTGAATAAAAAGCTCTGAAACTTTTTATATTAATAGAAATATGTAATGACATTATAAAGAAAGTATATATCCTATAAATTATACTTAATATTTAAATTAATTAATTTTTTAAGTAATTAATTTATAATTCATTAATTTATAATAATTAATTTATTATTATAATTAATTAATATAATATTATTTATTATAATATTATTTATTATAATTAATTAATTTAATAAATTAATTTATTAATTTTTTAATTTATTTTTCAAATTAATTAATAAGTAAATTAATTATTTTCACTATTTGAAAAGTGAGGGAATGACACTAATAGTGAGAGAATGATATTTTATTTTAATACATGTTTTTATCTAAGTTACATCTACCTAAAGTTTGAAAATGATAACATACTAAGTATATCTAATATTTATTATGATTTAGTCTTATATATTTAATAGTTTTTACAGGTTTGGGAAATAAAATTGGCTGGCACGATTGAACAAAAAATTTTTTTTATAATATACTCATCTTGAATCATTCCCTCACTTCAGCGTCATTCCCTCACTTTATACACTAGTGAGTGAATTACGAATTCAATAAAATTTAAAAATAACAGTTAAGCCTAATTAATTTCTGAAGTCAATCACATGCAATTATATTCATACAAGAAAGCAACATATAATTATCCACTTTCTCGATGAAGTTGTATTTTATTTTACTCTAAAAAATGACATGATAGGGAATGACAAATGTAAAAAATTTTACCTGGTTTGATTCATTCAAATTTATTCCACAGCAAAGCTTCTTTAAGTTGAAGATGGAAACATACTGCAATTTTGTTCTATGATGCCAGTTGTTAACTTCTGAAGTTTTTATTAAAATATTTTTATTCTAAGAAGATTGCAGGTGATAAGAACATTGTTGTGAGGGAATGACGTGAAACACTGGGGACATAGTTTAAAAAAGTGCTGTGTTAATATTTTTATCTGAAATTAAATATAAAATTGATTTTCTGAATTGCATATTTCAGTATTCTGAAATAAAAAACACGAATTTGCAAAAAAAAATAATTTTATTTCAGAAACAATTTTATTCTTTTTTTAAATCAGCAGTGGGGACAAGTGAGAGAATGACATATTGGTATATTTTAATTACCTAAAATAAATAAAAAATAAAAATTGATAATTTTATTTTTATTCTTTTGTTAGCTTGCATTCCGAAGGACACTTTCGCTGATTTTTTTTTTCAAGCTGTAAAACAAATATAAAATATACTGGGGACATGAAAATGACTGTTTTTGTGAGAATGACCCATATATATATATATATATATATATATATATATATATATATATATATATATATATATATATATATATATATATATATATATATATATATATATATATATATATATATATATATATATATATATATATATATATATATATATATATATATATATATAAAGCGCTTTCTGAAATTCTATTAAAAAAGCCAAAACAAAATATATCAAGACAATAGTGTGAGGAGTTACAAAAAAAAAGATAAAAGATAGGAAAATAAAAAATATCAAGCAAGAAACACAAAAATACAAGAATATGCAAAATTAAGCTAATATTCAAGAAAAGTACAAAATAAAATAATAAAAAAATAAATAAAGCATTAGAAACGTTTTGTTAAATAATATTTTACCCGAGGATTAATCTTGCTTCGTAATCACGATGATAATATTAATTTCATTATTTTGGATTCAAATATTAAAAAAGTTCAAAGCCAATCCATGTGCAAATCAAATTCCGGCAAATCCGTAGCTACAAATCTTCGAATATTTAATGAAGGATTTTTTCAAAAAATTTTAAAAATTTCTCAAAAAATCGTCAAAATTAAAATTTTATTATTAAAATTTGATTTTATATTCATTTTAACTTTTAATTATCCAGTATAATATAAACTTGCCTTGCTCAAATCCAGTTCTGGGCCAACACAAAGTAAAACACAAATCAAGTGCGGTTCTATGCTTCAGTAAGAATGCACCAAATATATTCCATTATTCTCAATTTGCGCTTTGATTTCATATTTTGTAATTAGGGAAATTAGTTACGAAAATATTTTTTAATAATTTTTGCAAGTTTTCAGTAAGCTAATGGATATCCGATCTCCCTACTAGCTTTATATGTTACTTTTTGTGTTTTATTTTGTATATTTTGTATATATATATATATATATATATATATATATATATATATATATATATATATATATATATATATATATATATATATATTCAAAATGAAGTTCAAAATGAAGAATAAAACAAAGAAAAATTATAGACATATGAAAAAAAGGGGGGGGGAATAATGATTAAAAATCTAACAAACAACAGTTTATATATATATATAAAAAAAAGATGAAATTTTATTTAAAAAACCGGAAAAAAAAAGATATAATCTTTTCTTCAGCCCACACGATTATATCCGCAAAACAGAGTGCTTTCTGATATTGTATCAATAAAGCCAAAGCAAAATATATTAATTCAATAGTGTGAGAAGCACTCAAAAAAATTTTTTATAAAAATAACAACAAATAAAATAGATCACAAAAAGTAAAAATAAGTAAAAATAACATATAAAAACAGAAAATAAAATAAAATAGAAAGAAAAAACATTAAAAAGGTACTATGAAGCGAGTAGCAAAATCAGATGAACTTACATGAACGTAAAATTTTTCAAGAATGATTTAAAAATGTTTTCGCAGAAAGATTGCCAGATTACAAAATATGAAAACAAAAACGCAAATTGAGTGTAACAAGAGGGTTTTAAAGTGTCGTTCTTACTGCGCTGCTGATGTCATTTGTTATTCTGAGTTTTGATTTGTTAGTTACCAAGGATGGGCCCGAAATGGATGTGCGCAAGGTTATATTATACTGGATAATTTTAAAAATTTATCAAAAATTGTTTTAGAAGATAGATGTTTATTTAAGAAAAAATATAAAATAGAAAAGAGAAACATAAATTACCTGTTTTGCAAATAATTTTAGCCACGGATTTGCACGATATGGATTAGCACATAGAAAAATTATCGACGAAATGACCCTGTCGACGAAATGACTTGTCGACGAAATGACCCTGTCAACGAAATGACTTGTCGACGAAATGACCCTGTCGACGAAATGACCCTGTAAATGAAAAGACCCTGTCGAAGAAATGACCCTGTCGACGAAATGACCCTGTAAATGAAAAGACCCTGTCGACGAAATGACCCTGTAAATGAAAAGACCCTGTCAACGAAATGACTTGTCGACGAAATGACCCTGTCGACGAAATGACTTGTCGACGAAATGACTTGTCGACGAAATGACCTTGTCGACGAAATGACCCTGTCGACGAAATGGCCTGTCGACGAAATGACCTAGTCGATGAAATGGCCTGTCGATGAAGTGATTGTCGATGAAATGAACCAGACCCTTCTTGTATTTTAATCTGCACGTGTCTATATAATCCAACTAAATATAATGTCCAAGAAATTGCCATAGCTGTTGTATCATAACCCTAAAAATAATTTTCGAAACTAACCTACTGATATTAAAAAAATTACCTTATTAAATATTTCAAAAAATGTAGCACACATAATGAATCAATTTAATACGATGCGTAATTATATCTTTCAATCGGGTCTGGTTGTTGGATTATATAGACACGTGCAGATTAAAATACAAGAAGACTTGGATGAAATATTTGAGGGTGATAATGAAAGAGAAATTGAACGTAATGACTTATTGCGTATGAGGTACTTGGAGTGTGTTATTAAGGTATACTTTTAGGTTACGAATTTTCAATTCGAAAATACTGTTATTCTTTAATTGCATTAAGTATATTGCTTCAAATTTAATTGTAATAGGAAACTCTTAGATTATATCCTGCAGTGACTTTCACAGCTAGAGAAGTTAAAGAAAACTTCAATGTGTGTAAGTAAAAATAATTTTATAATTCTAAGTGTTAACCTCAAAATTGTTTCAGAAAAAAAGCATATCTTCTACAAAACATATTAACAAATTTAATGTGCGTAAATTTCCTATAAGCTACAAAAACATACTACAATAGATCGCATATTCAACAAGGAGCAGGGTAAACTGAAAAATGCTCGTTAAAACCGATCTCTGACTATGTCCAAAGTTAAGGTAATAACCAAAAATAAATAAAAACTTAACTTGCTTGAATAGCTTCCAGGTATATGAGAAGTGTAAAAGTTGATTAATCAGCTTTACAAAGTTTTGTTTGATCTCTAAAAGTTTTCTACTAATCTCTAGAAGTCTATTTCTAAATCTGATAAAGGTTTTCTGCTTTTATGTCTTGTGAGTTGATGGCACTCACGCATAAGGAATGGTAGCCTTTTGTTTGAACCTTTGGATCCCGTGCTTTTAAACCAAACACTCAATCACGCTCAAACTAAGAGACCATGGTTGGATTGCTAAAAATCTTTTAAACTACAACGTTTTCCCCCTCTTTACTTTGTGTTTGAAATTGTATTAAAAAACATAAGTTTAACTATTGTCTTCTTGACTGTATAACTTTTACTTACAGACATAGTGTACACAAACAATTTTAAAAGTACCTGATTGTATTCGTTTCTTTTAAGGGTTCGACACAGGTGAATATTCATAATCATTTATCTGATTTTTGAAACAAAATTCAATTAAATTTGAAATTATTATCTTAACAATTTTTCTTTGGATGAGATCTTTTCTTTCTTAACATTGTACCAGTAAAATTACCATTTTAACATCAATGTAATTTAAGAACTTAACATAATTAGACAATTAATTTGAATTTTTTCCTTAACTCTGCCGAAATCAAAATACCACATTCTCTTCAAACATGTGTTGTATTTATTCATCTATTAAAAACGGTTTTTTTAAATTTCTAGTGGATTACGAAGTCAAAAAGGGGAGCTCTTGCCTTATCTTTCCATTTATGCTTCATAAAGATCCTGAAATCTTTCCAGATCCCGAAAAATTTAACCCAGAGAGATTTTTTCCCGAGAATGCAACAGGAAGGCATCCATTTGCCTATGTGCCCTTCTCAGCCGGGGCAAGGAACTGTATAGGTAGAGTCAAAAGTATACTGCCTTAAAAAAGGAAAATCAATCTAAGCGACAAAAAATTCAAAATTGATATATATATATATATATATATATATATATATATATATATATATATATATATATATATATATATATATATATATATATATATATATATATATATATAATATTTGCAGAATTAATAAAATAAGTATAAAACTTTCAAATAATAGAATCGTCTTAGCAAACTGTCAGAAAACATGTTTCAATTTATGTAATTGTTTTTTTTATTGTATGTAATCCATCCGTCTTTGAATTTCAATGGAAGTGTCAAATATGACATGTGAAGTGTGATGTTAAAATATACACCCAAGAGCTGGATTTTTATCACAATCTTAATTATTTGAATAACATGTTTAATCATAATTATGTGCAATAATTTTGTTTACTTTTGTTTTTTAATACAGATACCGATAATGCAGCAGCATAAACACAAAGTAAATAAACGCAAGTAGTAAGTAAATGAGTAGATAAACACAAGTTCCACGTTAGAAGACCGTTTGATTAGCTTACTTAGAGTACTGAAAGCTATTTACGTTTGGAATATTGTGACCATTTCGTCTTATCATTTCAAATGTTATAATTATTTAAACTGTTTCAAGCCAAGGTAGGTTCATTCTGACGTAGACTTTAACGCGTTCTAACAAAAATGTTGTTCTTGTTCCAAAAGTTAATGTCAATCTATCAATTCTCGCAGTGGATTGGGTTGTGATTGTTTTAATGCTCCAAATTGCATGCGAAACTTTGAGTCGGTTTTGTATCGAAACAACCAGAAATTTTCGTTAAAAGACACGGAATTTTTTTTTTTTGAATAAGGTGAAAAATCAGATTGAAATTTAATTTGGTAATTTTTGTCTTACTAAAGTTGATCTCTTTTTATAATATTTTTTCTTGATAGGCCATGGGGAAAAAATAGTTACTTTTCATTTTTGCGTTATTTTCAAAGAATACTAGAAAAAACTAGGAAATACTAGTAACTAGGATATATTTTGTTGGCAATTGGCAAATGTCAATAAAAGTTAACTCTTCCGGAAACTATTCTAAATGAACAATTTATTCAAATGTTTTATCGAGTTTGCTAATTATGTTTGGATCGCTGGATGTTTACTAATTATCGTATTGTTACGATTTAAATTAATTTAGAATAAATGAACGAAAACATAAAAGAGTGATCGTATCATTAAACAAAACACTGTTCAAATTAATTACCTGATCCTTCGTTTCAGAAGGATCTCGAGGTTTCGTAACTGGTCAGGTGCATTTGAAATGGAGTTAAAGAGGGCACAAAGTTCAAATTTACAAAAAATTCATTTTATTCATCGGACCTCATGGTGGTTCACTTTGATGGAGCTGGCTCCCTTTATATAGCATCTAATTATTCAAATGGAACGCACATTTTTGTATTTCGAATCGGACGAGGCTTCCTTTTTGTGTCTTTTAAAATGAGGAATTCTAGCATAGATGATTCTTAAACATCTGGATTGTAGATTTGGTGATTGTTACCATGGAAACTCGCCAATCATTGGCGACAAGGCACACGTGCTGCGCATCTTAATTTGCCAAAGTTTACAATTAAACAAAATATGATTTACCTTTACATTTATTTGATAAGCTTTAAATTTAAAATATTTTTACATCTTGCACTTTAAAAGGGGTGAAGTACTAAAAAATTTCCTGGGAGGAGAGAGCCTGAAAATTTCAAAAATGAGAACGTTGTTTCTCTCATACCGCGGAAAGGAGCAATATTATGGTTATTAAAGTTATGGTGGGGATAATCGATAAGAAAAATCAGTTGATCAATTTAAATGTAGTGAAAGGCTATTGCGGTAAAATGAACGAAAACTGAAAAAACTATTGAGGAGTTGAACATCTACGCACGTGTGATGTAACAACATCACATTAACGTTTGGATCTTTCTGCGCAAACAGCTTCAACTTCTGTTAACTTCCTTTTTGGAAAAGTTGAAGAGGAAACTATTTTCTGTTTTTATCAGTGCATAAAATTCTAAATAGATGCATATTTATTATCTAATCATTACATTTGCGACATAATTTTTTTCAATTTTTTTCACACTAATGGTAAATGCAGAAAATAGTCTTCTATTTAGCTTACTCGAAATAAAGTTAGCTTTCTACATATATTTCATTTGAACTGTAATAGTATTTTTCTTCAATGTTTGCAGGTCAAAAATTTGCTATGATGGAAGTCAAGACTGTGCTCGCAAATGTATTTCGCAATTTTGAAGTTACATCCAAGGACCCCAGAGACAAAGTTAATGTTACTCCTAATCTCATCTCTCGAAATCTGGATCCCCTCATGCTACGATTTACACCTCGAAAAGCAAGATGAATTTCAGTAAAGATTAAAATAATTATAGCTTAACAATACTTTTAAACATCAGTAAATAATATAATTATGTTGTGTTAAGCTGATTTGAGATTGTAGTGATGTTTAATAAAATGAATTAGTAAGAAGTCAGAGGCCTTTAAAATGAAATACTCAAATAAAAATATTCAATTTTAAAATATTAGGTTTTGAAAAAAAAGCTACAACAATTAGTTTAATCATAAATCTTTGGGAATTTTTATCATTATGTTATCACTTGCAGTTATTTAAATGTTCAGTAATTTTTAGAGACAAAATGTAGATGTCGAAGAGACCTTGACTTGCCCCATGGGGCATACGAAGGTACTGATGAGATGCAAGAACGTGTCTACGAAAAAGCAGAAAGATTGATGTGGAACCATCCGAGACAAGTGGAATAAAACGTTCAAACAAAGGCCAAAACAATACGTTCAAACAAAGCTATACGATACGTTCAAACAAAGCTATACAATACGTTCAAACAAAGCTATACGATACGTTTAAACAAAGCTATACAATACGTTCAAACAAAGCTATACGATACGTACAAACAAGGGTTCGAGTGCCAAACACTCCGCAGACGAGCAAAAGACTGCTAGGGTTGCACGTAGCAGAGCGGCACCACACCCCAGCCCACTGGACACCCCAGCCGACTAGAAAACCGCAAAGCTCCCACTTCGGCTGAAACTTTATTGATCCAATCAGCAAAATATATTTGTACAGAGAGTACGAAAAATACATTAATGCTTAATAAAAATAGAGTACATTAAAATGAGTTAAAATATCCTAAAGTACAATTGAATACAACTACAATACTCCGCACACAAAAGTCCATTAACATATAATAAAGTACACTAAAATACAAATGGAACGCTAAAGTCTTAAAGTTAAAATACACTAAAGTACAATATAATAAATGGTAAACCCATCCTGTTCACCAGAAAAAGTGTAAAAGTGTGCACGTGAACATTAATTATTTTCTTATTGCATATTTAGTATTCCATGTTTTGGCAACAGCAGTTCTTGTGTACGATATAGATTTTGAGTTTTTAGAATAACGGTGTGTGTAAATTTTAATAAAGTATTGATTTGTTTTTCTTTTAAAAGTTGTTTCTTACATTATCAGAAGTGGGATAAACAGGCAACTGTAATTAATTTTGAGTTTTGAGTTTGAAATGGCATTTTTATCGCGACTTCGCAAAGATCAGTTACGTTACGTAGCTAATGAGTTATCTGAAGATGTTTCGTCTACTACTTTGAAAATCCCTGACTTGAGAAAGTTAATATTGAATAGCGAGAAATACGATGAAGAAATGGTTCGAGGAATGGTAGAAAATTTAGCTGAAGACGCCGAGCGCCTTCGTCAAGAAGAGAAAGAAAAAGCCAAGCGCCTTAGTCAAGAAGAGAAAGAAAAAGCCGATCGCCAACATGCATATGCATTGGAAAAAGAAAAAGCCGATCGCCAACATGCATATGCATTGGAAAAAGAAAAAGCCGATCGCCAACATGCATTGGAAAAAGAAAAAGCCGATCGCCAACAAGCATTGGAAAAAGAAAAATCCGATCGGGAACATGAATTGGAACTCAAGAAGTTAGATATTGCTGCTAAAACTTCAGAAGTAGTCGAAACTGAAGTAATAACATCGTCGCCAAAAGTTGATTGGCAGTCACAACTGAGAAAGTTTTCTACGAGTAATGAGGATATCAGCCTTTATTTAGTACATTTCGAGAGAGTAATGAAAAGAGTACAAATGCCAAGTTCATTGTGGATGGCATGTTTAATTAACCAGTTACCAAGTGAAATTGTCCAAATGATAATGAGAGAACCAGAAGAACAGTCAGAAAATTATGACTATGTTAAATCTCTTTTGCTTAAGTGCTACAGACTAAGTCCTGAAAAATTTAGACAACTTTTTTATTCTCATGAGAATACTGATGGAAAGTCATGGAAAGAATATTACCACGAGCTTGAAACGTATTTTAATGGGTGGACTGCAGGACTTAAAATAAGTAGTTTTGAGAGTTTAAAAGACCTGATCATCACAGATCGAATGAAAGCTCGGGTGCCGCCAGATATACGAGAACGTTACTTGGATCAGTGGACCCATATAATTTCACCCTATACATTAGCTGAAAAGGTAGATGAATTTATTGAACTCAAAGATGTTTTTAAGAATCATATTCAGTATAATAATAAATATAGTAACAATAATTTTTTGAAAGAAGAAAATATCGCCAAGGGCAAACAAACAGAGCCAAGTCGAAGTACAACTAAAAATCAAACTGTTTGCTACAATTGTTATGATACCGGCCATTTTGCCCGTGATTGTGTAAAGCCAAAACGTCCAAAGTTTTGTACTGCCTGCAAAACAGAAGGACATGGTACAAAGGAATGTCCAAGGAGAGCGTCTTTCCCATTAGTCAATGCAGTTTCGTTTTTACCCAGTTCCAGTAATAGTACAACGAAGAATATTATCATAGAAGAAGTAAATACTAGTGCTCTTATGGATACCACTGCTGATATATCTATGTTAAAATATAGTTTTGCACAAACGCTTAATAAAAATATTCATAAAAATATAGTTACACGAATTCGAGGTATTGGAGGTGTAAGGGAGTCACTAGGAATTATCATACTTAATGTGACTATAGACAGGGTAAAGCTGAAGGAAGTTCTGTTTTATGTAGTAACTGATGATACATTTGAAGGCCCGGATGTTCTCATCGGAAACGACATCATTGACTCACCCGAGATAATAATGGTTAGAAATCAAGGCAGGTCCAAGTTAGTTCACGTGGAAGAGCTGGATTTTTTGCATGATTTCCAGATTAATGAAATGCCTGATAGGGTTGTGTTGAAGACCCTCGAAAAGTGCGCGATTGAACCGCGTACAGTTCAAATGGTAACTGTCTTCAGTGCATGCAAGTCTCAAAACGGATTTATTTCCTGCAGTGATCGAGATGGTCTATGCAAGGATGTTACGCTTGCTATCCACGATGGTAAATCCCAAGTGCCCGTCGTGAATCCTAGTAGCGTAAAATTACAATTAAAGAAAAATCGTGTTATCTTGCGAGGAAATTTGGTATCTGAAAATAGTTACAATTCAATGGTTAAAGAAGATGCGGATTCAACCCCAGCCGTTTTATTAGCAAAAGAAATTGTGCGAAATCCTATCGATAGAGAATGTGTTAAAATTGGACCATCAATAAATAAGGAACAGCAGCAAATTTTATGCGATTTGTTAAATGAATTTAGTCCGTGTTTTGCTTTAAAACAAGATGAACTAGGATGCATTAATAATACTATAATGCGTATCATTGAGACACCAGGTAGTAAACCTGTTTCTCGTTCACCCTACCGAGCTTCGAACTACGAGAGACAAGTTTTAAGAGAAATCGTTCAAGAATTAAAAGATCAGGGTGTTATTCGTGACAGTTCTTCTGAATACAGTAGTCCTGTTTTGCTTGTATCTAAGAAAACTGGTGATCATCGTACGGTAATTGATTACAGACATTTAAATTCACAAACTATTAAGGATAAATTTCCATTACCCTGCATCGATGATTTGCTTGAAAGACTGTCTGGTTTTAGTTTATTCTGCATCCTTGATGCATGTCAAGGATTTAATCAGATAGCAATGGATGAAGAATCCTCACGAAAGGCAACTTTTACAACTCCTTATGGACATTATGAGCCTACACGTTTGTTTTTTGGCTTATCGAATGGACCACCTGTTTTTCAGCGAGCGATGTCATTAGCTTTGGGTGATTTACTTTGGAACGGTGTATCGTGTTATATTGACGATATATTCTTTGGTTCGATCGGCTTTGATGATATGATAGTGAAGCTTCGACAAGTACTTGAAAAGTTGCTAAAAGCTGGGGTAACACTGAAGCTATCTAAATGTGAATTCGGAATGTCAGATATTGAGTATTTGGGATTTGTAATTGATAAAAATGGAATACGACCAGGTCCAAGAAAGCTTGCTGCCATTGCTGAATACCCCGCTCCTAAGACCAAAGATGAATTGCGTCGTTTTCTTGGCTTAACAAGTTTCTTTCGCCGATTTATAACACGATATGCTTCAATTGCTGAACCCCTCACAAGGATGCTAAAGAAAAATTCATCGTTCACATGGACTGATGATCAAAATGATGCTTTTGAAAACTTACGTTCTAAATTAGTATCGAGACCAGTGTTGAAACTATTTGATCCACGCGATGAAACTGAATTACACACTGATGCAAGCTCTGTTGGATTAGCTGGAATGCTCTTGCAATGAAATAAGTCTAGTGCTTTTCAGTTAGTTTATTCCGTAAGTCGCCGAACAACTCCTGAAGAAGAAAAGTATCATTCAAGTCGTTTAGAACTGATAGCTGCGGTATGGTCAATGACTAGACTTCGTCCTTTGTTGTTGGGTTTGCAATTTACATTAGTCACCGATTGTTCAGCAATAACATACTTGAATACGCAAAAGAACATTAAACCCCAGGTAGCGAGATGAACTGAACTGTTGAGCGAATTTAATTATAATGTTAAACACCGAGATGGTACTAAAATGGCTCATGTAGATGCCCTTAGTCGTTCACCAGTCGAAGAAAGAATTTGCACACCATTGCATGAAATAGACATTACGAGTCCTGTAGAACTAACAAGAGAGCCTACGGTATTTTACATCTCTACTGAAGAAGACAGGGTAGACCTCATACAAGCTCAAGATCAAGATTTGCAAAAAATTGTATTTTCCTTAAGAAAAATAAAGACAAATAGATCACTAGAAGAAAAACAACTAGCCGATAATTTCGAGTTGATTAACGGAATACTTTATCGCCTCCATTATGAATCAGGTGATAGAAACAAGACACGAAAGTTGTTTGTAATGCCAAAATCAATGAGAAAGTATCTTGCTGTTCGTTTCCACGACTTTTCTGGTCATTTTGGAGTTGAGAAAGTAATTCAAATGATATGTCAACAGTTTTGGTTTCCTCGTATGGCAAGTTATATCAAGCAACATATACGACAGTGCGTCGTATGTGCATTTACAAAAGTACCAGGTGGGAAAGCTCAAGGTAAACTTAATGCCATTCCACCTGGTAGTCGCCCATTTGAAGTTGTGCATATGGATTTCCTTGGCCCATTTGTAACAAGTTCAGCTCGCAACAAGGAGCTTTTGGTTTTTGTCGACAATATGACTAAGTTTGTGCGCCTTCGTCCATGTCCTAGTTGCTCAACTAAAAGCGTTTTGAAGTACCTCGATGAATTTACCGATGATTTTGGTTCTCCGAGGCGAATCATTACAGACAGAGGGAGCTGCTTCACGTCCTCGGCGTTTGAAGGCTATTGTAAGCAATTAGGAATCAAGCATACATTAAATTCCAGTCAAAGACCACAAGCTAATGGACAAGTTGAACGCATCAATCGTATACTTATTCCAATGATATCTTCCAATGTCCAAACGGAATCTCACAAGGATTGGGATAAAATATTACCAGAAGTACAACGGTGTATTAACTGGTCTCCGAGTAAGTCGACTGGAAAACCTCCTTTTGAACTCTTGTATGGATACACGCCAGTAAAGCCTGGATATTTTCCTCAAGATCTACTACCAACATCAAATGACTACGTAAATCCAACAAAATTGCAAGGAGATGCCCAGGAACGTATTATCATTGCACAGGAAAAGATGAAAAGGAATTATGACAAACATCGATGTGATGCATTTAAGTACAATATAGGTGATGTTGTGGTCGTAAGACGATTACCTGAACAAACTGCCTTATCTAACACTAAAACCCAAGTTAAGTACAGAGGTCCTTTAACAGTCATCAAAATATTACCATCCGACACTTATCAAGTTACTGATTTACGCGTAGTTGGACAAGGAAGAAGAAGGCAACATAATTATACGACTACCGCCCACGCTTCGCAAATGAAACTATTTCATCTGGTCAACGACGAAGATCTGTCTGATGATGGGGACAATATTACTGGAAGTAAGGAAAACTTCATTGCTTGTGAACCCATAAACGACAACAACAGTACAAATCAATGCAACCACGATCCAAATAAAAATTTAAGCCAAGATAACAGTAGACCAAAGAGATGTAAAAAAGTGCCGCATTACTTGTAGGATTATAAGTTGTTTTGAAGGGACGAGGTCGTCCAAAAGTCAGGATGGTCGAGTGTAAAAGTGTGCACGTGAACATTAATTATTTTCTTATTGCATATTTAGTATTCCATGTTTTGGCAACAGCAGTTCTTGTGTACGATATAGATTTTGAGTTTTTAGAATAACGGTGTGTGTAAATTTTAATAAAGTATTGATTTGTTTTTCTTTTAAAAGTTGTTTCTTACAAAAGCACTACAAGAAAAAGCTCTGGTAGTGCTTTGGAGTTGAAAGAAGATATATCGGATCAAACGGCAGTTTCACGATTCATCACTGACCATTTAAAAAGATAAACTTTCAAATTTGGAAGCAATGTTTTCCCAAGATATAGCAAGTGAAATTTGAAACCAGCTTTCCCCGAACACATCCTTGACTGTCTGGAGTTTTTCTTGAAGGACATACTCTTGCGATCAATTTTGGTGGGTGACTTTTACCAGAGCGTTTGGACCCATGGATCTGATATAGCTGAGGCTATATTAAGAAGGATTGAAAACAACAACAATAAAATAATACTACAGGACTAAAGTACAATAAAATAGAACAAAAAAATTAAAATACAATAAAATAGTAAAAGTGCTAAAGTACAAAAAAAATAGCATAAAATACACCTAAAATACAATGTAATTGTAAAAGATATTAAATACAAAGCTATTAAAATGCATGAAAATCATCTCAAACTTAGATAGGACTAAAATACTAATAGCTACAAGGTCTTAACGAAGAACAAGTAAAATTGTTAAAAAGGTCAAATTTAGTAAAAAAAAAATTGGAGTATTGTAAGAATCGTCGACAATAGATGGCGCTGCGAGATACGAAAAAACTTAAGAAAAAAAAGAAGCTGGGAGGTTCTCTAGCTTGGTGTGAGAAGACTGGAATGTTCTATGATGGAGCGCGAAGTTTCATTGATTATGTGATTAATTACTATTATTTTCTATATACTTCATGTTTGTTCCGTGGCATAAGTATGCATCTAAATAAAATCGTTTATGCCAAGAAAGGTTTATGGTGAAATCATTTCACATTGAAAGGTCTGAAAAAGAACCTGCGAAATATTACTGGCGCAGCCGCCGAAGATGATGCAGAACCAAAAACCAGGTGAGAGCTCACTTTATATTTGTAAATGTATGCTCCCATAAATAAGTAATTATAATTATTTGGGCGAAAATTATACAAAATGGAAATTAAATGTTTGTGTTCCGACATGGAACATTAATTTAGTTTACTCGTCAGAGTACGAACACGCCAGTGTTCTAAAGTGAATTCTTTTACTCGCCAGAGTACGTAGATAGCATATTTCTAAAAAGAATTTGGTTGTTCTTGTTGTTTTGATTTTCGTCCCAAATAATTGAAAATTTTATTTCATTATATTGAATTTATTGTGGTTTTTAAGTTCTGTTTTGGAAATTGTTGGAAGCACGCCAGTGCATAACATATAGCGTGGTATCGTAATTGAAAATTTTATTTGATAAAATTGAATTTATTGTGGTTTTTAAATTCTGTTTTGGAAATTTTTGGAAGCAGCATAAAATATAACATTGCAATCGTATTTCGAAAATAAAGAATGCTGAATGATCTATTATTTATATCAACTAAGATTTATTAAACCAAACAAAAAAAAGCATAGGTTGTATCAAATAACGGAATATAATTTGGCGTCAACCAACCTTGGAAGTCTCATTCTAAAACGATTGTTTTGTTTCTTTTATTTTTGCATAAAATGTTTTTTTTTTATTTCTGAAAGAAGAGGCAAGTGTCTTTTAATAAGAAAAAAAAAATACAAAACTGAGTTTGTTTTATTCTATTTGATTATTTTGATATTGAATTGTATCATTGTTGAATTTTTTTATACGTATGATATATTTTGTTTTCGTACATTTTAATGAGAAATTTATACGAAAGTTATTTATAAATTTCTTATCGCTTTAATGATTTAAAATATTCAGTTAAAGTTTTCATTCTCACGTAGAATTTGATTTTTGTTCTAAGAATAATTATTTTGGTTAAAATAATTTTTATGTTTTGAATTTGTGAACTTGTAGGAAAGTATATATTATATCTAGTGTAAACAAAGTATTGATTTAAAATGTTCATAAGTTTATTATATAAGGTTTATTATATAACAAATCGATAACTGAATATTACAAAGTATTCTCAGTAATTAGAGGTTGTTAATTTCGTTTTGAGGTTGTCAAAAATAGACATTTTCTATAGATTTGTGAATGATGTTCATTTATGTGTTTTCTTTTAAGAAATTATTGGAATATTAATTAGGAAGTAGTCAATTTTTTTCGTTAATTTTTTTTTATGATTGAGAATTATTAAATTTAAGCCATGGCATTTTTGGGAAAGGGTAAAAAGGAGGATTTGATAACGTTGGCCACCGAATTAGAAATTGATGTGGATCCAAGTATGAAAATTATAACACTAAAAAACAAAATAACACAAAATGACACATATGATGAAGCGTTTGCCAGAGAAATGTTTTTCTCAATTGTGGAAGAGAGGAAAAGGAAGGAAGAAATTGAGGAACAGCGAAGGAAGGAAGAGATTGAGGAACAGCGAAGGAAGGAAGAAATTGAGGAACAGCGAAGGAAGGACGAAATCGAAGCTCAGCAGAAAAGAGAACAAATGGAATTTGAGTTGAAAAAACTTGAAATTGAATCCCGTACTCAACTAACTCAAACTTCATCGCCCAATGGAAACGGACAACATAACGTTGACTTAATTAAGCTCATTCCTAAATTCAAGTTAAGGGATGATGATATCGTGATTTATTTATCTTTATTTGAAAGACAGGCTAAAAGAACAGGGATTGATTCTAAAGACTGGGTGTCATGTTTATTAACTTTATTGCCTTCTGAAATCATTCAACTAATTGGTAGAGAATCTGAAGAAAAATTTGAAGACTACGAATACATTAAGGCCATCTTATTAAAGAGATTTAAATTGAATCCTGAAAGTTTTAGAAAAAAGTTTGTGATGCACCAGAAAAGCACTGAAAAATCGTGGAGGGATTTTTGTTATGAAATCACGAATTATTTCGAAGAGTGGATTGATGGACTTGAAATCAAAGACTTTGCCAGTTTAAAAAATCTCATTATCACTGATCAACTTAAGAAAAAGGTACCTCATGAAGTAAGAGACCACCTTCTTGATGAGTGGGCAAATTTCGTTTCTCCAACCAAATTAGCGGATAAGCTTGACGAATATGACAGTGTACGTAATGATTCAAGGAAAAAAACTGGAATTCCCTCAAAAGACAAAACTAATGAAAAGTGGCGACCTCGTTCTCCACCTTCATAAAGAAATTCAAGAAACAAATCATTCTACAAACAGGGCTCATCAAGCGCATATACACCCCATAAGAGTGATGAACTACAGAGGTCGTTTTCCAAACTATCTTGTTATACTTGTGGAAGAGAAGGCCATACATCCAGATTTTGCCTTAAAAATCGGCAACCTAGAAACACTCCTACAACTGCCCAAAACAATCTAATCCAATCGTCACCACTCCCTTTAGAAAAAGAAAAACCAGAAGTGCTAACTGCCAAGATTTCTATTCCTGTCTCAAAATCCGTGGATATATCTGGAAACATAGATGATTTAAAACTCGTCAGAGTTAAATGCGGAAACGTGGTTCTAAATGGCATTGTAGACACAGGAGCCCAGATATCGGTAGTCCGCGAGAAGTTAGTCGCCGACATACCTTGTGAAGGAGAAAGTAAAATAGAGATATCTTCTGCTTTCGGAGAAAGCGAAGTCACTCCACTGAAAATTTTCCAAATGAAAATAAATGACGAACTTCATGGTAGTGTACCTATCACCTGTGCTGTTTCAAGGAAGCTGGTAACCGATTTGCTGCTAAGTTCTTCAGCTTATGAGATACTGTGTGAAAATATTGAGCTTTGTCACAGTAATCTTCAATGGAATACCTCTTCAGAGGGGGAAGACTCTAGCGACGAACCATCACCATTGAAAGAAAATACTTCAAATTGTGCTGTCATTACCCAAATTTCACAAAAAGACATTAAGAATGCAAGAATGGAAAATGACACTAAATTGGATTTTAAGACTCTTCAAGAACAAGATGAGAGTCTAGCAAAATGCTTTGAATGGGCGAAAAGGAACAAAAATGCTTATACAGTTCAAAACGAAATTCTACTTCACTCGGAGAATATTTGTGGCGAAAACATCAAACAAGTTGTGTTACCCTTAGAGAAAAGAACAGAAGTTCTGAGAATGGCTCATGAAATTCCTCTTGCTGGTCACCTCGGTGAGAAAAAGACAACTCAACGAATTAAATATTCATTCTTCTGGCCTACTATCAAACAAGACGTTAAGAAGTTCTGTGAAAGCTGCAAGGAATGTCAATTGAAGCGAACAATCACATATAAAGATAGAATTCCAATCCAACCTATCGTCAGACCAGAAACACCCTTTGAAGTATGGAGTGTTGATTGCATTGGACCGTTAGAACCACCATCCAGAAGAGGTCATCGGTTTGTGATATGTGCAATTGATTTATGCACTAGATGGGCAGAAGCCATCCCTGTTAGAGAAATAAGTGTAAAGACCACATGCAACGTCCTGATGAAGATTTTTTCTCAAACCGGATTTCCGAAAATGATTTGTTCCGATCAGGGAACTAATTTCACAGCCAAACTCACCCGATCTTTTGAAGACTTACTTGGCGTATGTCCCAGATTTTCCACTCCCGGACACCCCGAGAGTATGGGTGCTGTCGAACGATGGAATAGGACTTTAAAAGAAATGATGAATAAAAATATCCAAGAACATGGAAGGAATTGGGACCTACACCTTCCCTATCTTCTGTTTGCCTATAGAGAAGTGCCACATAGCACCACTGGTTTGTCTCCCTTCCAGATGGTGTATGGAAGACTGCCACCGGGACCTTTATCCTTATTGAAAGAGATCTGGACAGGCGAACGTAGCGTTCCAGTCACTGCATCCCGCTCAATTGAAACTTACCTACATGATCTTATCGGAAAAATAAGAAAAGCTCATGACATTGCAGCTGAAAACTCCAAAATCTCTCAAGACGGATACACATCAAGATACAACTTACGGTCTAAGGATAAGACTTTGAATGTTGGGGACAAAGTCCTCGTGCTAATTCCATCGTCATCTCACAAATTGCTCAGTACTTGGCAAGGACCAGCTACTGTAATCGAACTTACCAGACCTCACTCTGCCAAAGTCGAAATGGAAAACGGGAGTATAAGGGAACTCCACATAAATAAATTAAGGCCTTATATTGTTCGAGTGGATCATATTGGTATCATTTTCGACCAAGATGAAGACTTTGGAGATATCCACTATGCACCAGCGGATCTTATGGACAAATCTACTGAAGACTTATGGACCCACTTGCAAAATATGAAAGGTGACCTGAAATATTACCAGCGAAAGGAACTATTCAATGTGTTAAAATCATACACCGATGTTTTTAGTAGCAAACCAGGTCAAGCCCATGTCGATGGTCATGACATAAAAGTTACAGCAGACTGCAGTCCGAAGAGATTAAAACCCTATCGTGTCCCCATTTCGCTACAAGACGAAGTTGATCGCCAAGTTAAGGAATTACTAGAATGGGATCTAATAGAGCCCAGTGACAGTGAATGGGCACATCCTGTGGTATGCGTTGCAAAAAAGGATGGTAGCGTTAGACTGTGCATTGACTTTAGACTTCTGAATAGCTTTACAGTTCCTGACGCATATCCAATGAAGATCGCAAAAGACCTACTTTTTGAAATAGGTAAAGCCCACTTTATAACAGTAATCGATTTAACGAAAGGGTACTGGCAAATCCCGATGAAGGAAAGCGCCAAACCATATACAGCATTTGTCACTCATGCTGGCCATTACCAATGGAAGGTCCTTCCGTTCGGTTTAAAGAATGCTGGAAGTACCTTTCAGAAATCCATGGATAAAGTACTAGCTCGCCATAGACGCTACTGTCGCTCATATATTGATGATGTGGCGATATTTTCTAGATCCTGGGATGAACATCTCTACCACATCGACCAGGTGGTTCAAACTCTGCGAAGTATTGGTCTAACCGCAAATCTAGAAAAGTGTGATTTCGGAAAGAGTCACGTGAAGTTCTTAGGCCATATAATAGGTTCTGGCACTCACTCTCCAGATCCTGAAAAAGTAGAAGTCATCCAAAATTTGTCTAAGCCTATCACCAAAAAGGAAGTTAGAAGTCTATTAGGGTTGGTGAGCTATTATAGAGAATATATCCAAAATTTTTCTGAAATAGTTCTACTTTTAACGAACCTTACTAAAAAGAATGTTCCGAATAATATTTCATGGGACTCGAAAGCAGAAGCATCCTTCAACAAACTTAAAGAAGAGCTGATTAAAATGCCATCACTACATACTCCAGACATCGATAAACCCTTTCAACTCTATACTGATGCGTCTGCGTTTGCAATTGGAGCATGTTTAGCTCAAAATAATGAACAAGGAAAAGAGATGCCCATCGCATTTTTTAGCAAAAAACTAAATCCTTGCCAACAACGATGGTCAACCATTGAGAGGGAAGCGTTTTGTGTCATCGAAGCCTTGAAAAAGTTTGATACTTGGATTTTCGGTGCCAAGGTACAAATTGTATCAGACCATAATCCCCTTACTTACCTGACCCGAAGTACCCTTCATGGGGCTAAACTCTCTCGGTGGGCCTTAGCATTACAACGCTATAATATGACTTTAACATACCGTAAGGGCAGTTCACATGGAAATGCCGACGCATTATCAAGGTTAACAGTTAATTCCTAAAGAAATCATGTATATATATTTGTCTTAAACTCGGAACAAAACTTAAATGTCAGGGCTGTTTAAAAAAAAAAAAAAGTGTTTTTTTTTTGCATTGATAACGTGTAAAAGAAAAAATATGTAAATAAATAATTTTTTTTGTAATATTTTGAATTGTTTATATTTATGTTTTTATTTATCATAAGGAATATAGTTTTTTTTATATACTTATATATATATTTATGATTTTTGGGAGCTGCATATTTTGGAGCTCTCACTTGAATTTCATCACCTGAATAGAAGCTGTGTTGCTGTTTTTTTTTGTTTATTGTATTTTTCAGGTTTTCTCTCTCTCTCTCAGCAGCATTGTCTCTAAGGTGACGAATGTGCTTCCTTTGGGGGGACTTGTAAGAATCGTCGACAATAGATGGCGCTGCGAGATACGAAAAAACTTAAGAAAAAAAAGAAGCTGGGAGGTTCTCTAGCTTGGTGTGAGAAGACTGGAATGTTCTATGATGGAGCGCGAAGTTTCATTGATTATGTGATTAATTACTATTATTTTCTATATACTTCATGTTTGTTCCGTGGCATAAGTATGCATCTAAATAAAATCGTTTATGCCAAGAAAGGTTTATGGTGAAATCATTTCACATTGAAAGGTCTGAAAAAGAACCTGCGAAATATTACTAGTATAAAATACCAGATAACGTTGTAGGAGTTCTCCTCTTTGAGTCCTGGAAGCTTGCATTCGAATAGACTCTTTATAATTACCTCAATACCCTTTCACCATATGTCGCTTAACAGGGGATGTTTGAAAAAAGCTTCAGTGTTATAGTATTTCAGGGAAAATTTCTTCCTAGTATGCTCGTGACAAAATTTTTTAAATGGCAATACGATTGACTCATTTTAATAATAAGGGATTTGAAAACTTATTTAAAATAATAAGGGTTTGGTTAAAAATCACGAATGTAATCACAAATGAACTAAACAAATGTTTTGAGTTAAAAACAGGGTATTTTCAAATGCAATTACGAATTCTGCATCTAAAATTTGAGCCCAAAGTATTTCTTAGTCATTTTGTATTGATTGAAATACAATAACCAGAGCAGAATTCTCTTTCTAAAAATCTTATCATTGTTTTCCTTGAATCTCGTAGAAGCTCATCCAATTAGTTATTACGTTAATTGTGTAGACAGAAAAATAATGAGCAATTTTATTATTTTGCATGAGGAAACAATAAAAAGAAATTTCTTAAAAAATATTTAAAAATAGCGGGAACTATATAAAACTAATATCCGAGTTACTTGAATATTAATTTAACAAAAAACGTTTAAGCTAATTACATGATGTTATAAGAACTTCGCTTTTGTTAGTGGTTTGCATTTGAATGTTTGACACATGGCCAATATGTTAAAGAATAATGAGTCAAGAATGATATCATATACCCAAACTGTTTAAACACCTGTTACCTGCTTAAGGAAAAAAATATGAGGTTTATGCATATTAATCACATACCTATCTCTATCGTACATCGGAGTAGGTCACTCTTGGCAGTTTAGTCACGATATCCAACTGAAAAACGATTTGTATCTTCTATTTTTTTATCTTCTATTATCATCATATAAACAATGGGTATTATCAGATCTATCTGCAAATCCGAAAATTTCGGCACAATATAAATATCGTGGTAGTCAGGAATTATTTCAATGTTAAATTTAATTGTTCCTTCAATTAAATGTTAAATCGTAAAGTTTGTTACCATTTTAAATGATTGAGAAAAAACTCCAGTTGAAGACGGAAAAGTTGGCAAATCTGGGTGCTTCATCAAAGCTCCAGCGTTACACAAAAAAAAATTTAAAACAGCTTTTAATTTTTTACAACTCATAGAATCGCTTGCTTTGATCAAATCACACAAAATTTTCTACTTGCTTGAAATAATATAAGGTTCTTTTCTGAATGGAAATAATTCTGTAATTGTAAAATCGAATTAGTTGTTAAATTAAAAACCAGTTTGAGATAGTTTCCATACAATTTCTGAACGATTTATGATATTTCGAAGAAATAACAGCAATTATGCGGTTTTTCTAATAGATAGAAGATCTATTCATATTTATTACGGTGACTAGATCTTTAGAAGTTAGAAATCACATCATTTGGAAATCTTAGCACTGAAAAATACTGCAGAATTTATTGTGCTAAAATGTTTCACATCAAAGTAAAAATCAAATATTTTGTGCACAGGTTTAAGCTCATGATCATTTCAATACTTTTTAAAATCCTTCATGTGCTCAGAATTTGCTATTTTTAATGGTAAATCATACTTTTATTGAAACTTCTCAGAAATAAGGAAATATCTCTAATGATATAATGATGTTCTTATATTTTTCAACAAGTGAGGTGCACTATCCAAAAAATAAATTTTCCTTAGAGGGTGTAGCGTATCAAGCTAAATTAAAGAACTGTTCAGTTTTTTTTATAACAAACTTTTATTTACAAACAACACAAACAGTAACAAATATGAATTACCCGTAACGGGAAAAGATCATAAAACAGCAAGAAAAACCCGTAACGGGATATAAGAAAACTCACCCGTGGCGGGATAGATAAAATATTATAAAACAACTAGATAAAGTGCCCGTCACGGGATATAGGAAAACTCGAATTCCACACAAAACTCATTCTAAAAAATCAACAACTTTCCAGTGTTCTAATTTTATCGTTTGCTTTTGTTATTTAAATTTATCTTTTTATGTGTTTATTTCATTTATGCTTTTGCCAGCCCGTTGGTTTTTAATATTTTTACTTTTATTCATGCTTTTGCAAACCAATTATCTTTCTTATATTTTTAGACTTTATAACTCCTCTCCCCTTGGAAGAACTTTTCCATATTAAACAAGGGAAAAGTTTATTATGAACTTTTTTTGTGTCCTCAAAAACTTTAGGTTGAAACCACTGCATTATGTTATAATCAAAACATTTCACTTTTAAAATTAAATTTTCTAATTGTCAAATTAAATGCAAGATACAATTTTTACATTAGAAGTGATGTACAATAATTAACTTTAAAACTTAAAATTTCTAAATTATTTTTAGACTCTTGCAGTAAACATTAATACACAATTCACCTGTAACTCAATTTTGGTATCAAACTAAAATATTCGAAATAAAGTTAGAATGTAAATAAATATTATAATTTAGCATAACTATTTACATGTATACAACAATATCTAAAGACTGAAGCTAACCAGATTTCTTTATCAAAGAGCTTATTTTTTTTTATCTTGGCATTACTAATTTTTTTTAAATCCAAACAATATACTTAACATTTTTAAGCTTCACGCAATTAGATTCTACTCAATCTTGTTAATATTTATATGCATAAAAAATAATATATTTAAGAACATTAGCACTTTTCTCTACAAACAAATTCGTTTAATACCTATGTTTCATTTTCAATATAATCATTTTTAAACACTTTCTTAAATTAAACTTAACTGGTTCAATTTCAAAAACTTCAATACATTTTTATTTTATATTTCCACCTTAATTAAAGCTTTAATTCAAACTTTAATAGCAACTAATTTCATTACGAGTTAGTTTTTAAAATAAATAAATCATACGTATGAATAAGGAAATAAGACTAATCTGTATCAATATCAATAGGAAAAACAAACATTATTTACATATTCCTCCCCATCAATTAACTTTTGTCTAATTCAAATCAAGAACTTAAAGATACTCTACTGAGACAATCTGCATTCTTGTTCTTAGTACCAGCTCTATGCACAACTTTAAAATTAAACGGTTGTAGTGCTGAAGCCCAACGCATAAGTCTGGCATTTGAACTAGCATTTGTTTTAAGCCAGGTTAGCGGGTGATGATCAGTCTGAATAGTAAACTTTTGTCCATCTAAATAGTGTCGTAATTTTTTGATGGCAAAAATTATACTGGCGCATTCTTTTTCCGCAGTACAATATTTTTTCGGACTCATTAAACTTTTTACTTAGATATATTATGGGGTGTTCATGGCCTTCATTATCTAGTCGTGTTAATACCACACCCATACCAATTTCCGAAGCGTCTGTTTACAAGATAAGTTCTTTTTCATAGTTGGGAGAGAAGAGTATAGGTGTGCTCGTTAATTTTTGTTTCAGTTTCTTAAAGGCTTCTTCGCATTCGATCGTCCAGGTAATTTCTCCCTTTTTTTGTTTTACCTTTTAAAGTGTCTGTTAATGGTGCAACTAGAACAGAGAACATTGATATATATCGACTGTAATAACCCGCTGGTCCCAAAAATGCTCTGATCTCAGTTTTGGTCCCAGGTACAGGAAATTCGGCAACTGCTCGTGTTTTTATATCAGAGGGTTTTCTATAGCCTTGTCCGACAATATGTCCTAGATAAAGAACATGATCTTGCGCAAAACGGCATTTTGAAGGTTTCATTGTAAGTTCTGCTTTTTTGATACGCTGCATTACACAGTTAAGATGTTCTAAATGAAGATCCCAGGTATCTGAGAAAATTGCTATATCATCAAGGTATGGTACTGCAAATTCTTCTAAACCCTTTAGTAGTTGTGCCATTAATTTGCTAAAAAAATAGGGGTCATTCTTCAACCCAAATGGAAGTCGTAATGGCCTATAAGTTCCGAAACTGGTAACAAAAGTAGCTAATCTTTGAGCGTTTGGACTAAGCTTAATTTGCCAATATCCCTTGGCGAAATCCAGGATATAGAAGTCCAGGAAAAAACATGAAATACATAAAACCAATTCAGAAACTCAAACGAAATCATTAGAAAATAAAAACTCACATTAACCAAGTCAAACAACGATTTCATAAGCAAACCGAATGAAAAAGAAACACTTAAAACTAAAGAAAACAACGCCCTCTATAACAATGCGCAGATTGAAAAAAAGAAGTCAAACAAAACATACATAACAAATTAATAGAATGCTTAACTGGGGCTGCTCAGTTAAGACTTGAATTACGCACTGTTAAAAAAAGTAGAATTCTTCAATCATTTTTTTTAAATTAAAAAATTAACTTCACAAAAATTAAAAAGAAAATCATTATTACTCAAAATATTCAAAAAATTATACATAGCTTTCCGAAAACTTTTAACATTATTGCAAATATTTTTAATCCTAACCAATAGTGAAAAAAACCAAATTTTTAAAAATTTTATTACACAAATTAGTATTAAAGTTGTAGAAAAAAATAACTTTAAATTTAAAAGCTTTTCAACACCATCAGAAACACCAGTTTTAATAAATACTCCAGTTACCTTTTCATTGATTCTGTTTATTGATTTGCTGAGTCTCTCCTCTGCTTTACGCCTAATAATAGACAGGTTTACAACCGTGCACCAATTTTCAAATTAAAATTGCAAGACCAGCTTTCAATGGAATAGGTTGATTTCTTTTTCAAAAACCTGGCTTTTTCTTTTCTTTTCTTCAGGAAATTCAGAAGTATTATTTCCAGTCTATACCTATTGTTACAAGAAAAGATTGCAGGAAAATGCTAACACTAGAACGATGGTAGGGGTCAGTCTGACGTCTAATTACTTTTGTGAGCTGATCACTTTTGCTTTGCTGGAAGAAATCGTTTGATTTTTGAACATTTTTTATAACTAATTAACTATTATTTCCAAACAAAAATTCAACATTTTAGATTAGTTAGCTCTTGAAATATTGGCATATACTCCTATTCGAAGAAAGGCGGAAGGGGGCCGATTTGGTCTTTTTAATGCAAGACTTATTGTACTCGAACTGACGTTGACGAAAAACCCCTGTGAAAAATTCATCGCTAAGCATTTTTAGATTTCATTCATAAAGACGTTGCTATTCCTTTGTTTTCTTTTTCTCAATCATATGAATAAAATATGTAAAGAAAGCAGGGGCCCTACCATGAACTCCGAGGAATCGGAATTGACTTTCCTCAAGGAAACCTAAAAATGAAATCTAAGTTCTTTGCTTCCCTAAAGCGGTACCATGAATATCAAGGAATTGAGACCAAGGAATCCAAATTCTGATGATGCAAGACATTCCCGAGATGACGAAAGATGTAACGTTTAAAAGTGGGTGAAGTTTATGATTTAACCTATCATCAACAGTTTTTAGTCTGGATCTGGAGTAGCAGATTCTAATGAAAAATTCACGATCGTAACGCTCAAATACACCATCTGGTCCATATCTTGATCCTCCATCTTTCCCTCTTCTCTGCTTAGTTGTATGCGAATGTACAACAAGATTTTCCCCTTCCATAATATTTTACGCGTTTAATTGTATTGTGTGTGCTTTCTTTTAGAGCTATGTTTCATGCAGTTCCATACAGAATTCTAACTTAAACTATTTAATCTGCTTGAAAATCAAGATAGAAACTACCTTACTTCCTTCTCCTATGACTCTCCACACAGAAGTGGTGAAAGCATGCTAACTGTTGCCATAGGTAGAATGAACTTTTTGCGGATATAATCGTGTGGGCTGATGAAAAGATTATATCTTTTATTTTCCAGATTTTTTAAAAGAAATTTTATCCTTTTTTTTCCCCAGTTGTTTATTATTTTTTATATTATTATTTTTCTTTTTCCCCCTTTTTTCATATGTCTGTAATTTTCCTTTGTTTTATATTCATTTTGAACTTATTTTATTGTGAGTTCTATTTACTTGCAGGTTATGCGCAATAAATGAAACTTATTGTTTTTTTTAAATATATATATATATATATATATATATATATATATATATATATATATATATATATATATATATATATATATATATATATATATATATTCTCATTTCAGTAACTGCACAAGAATAGATCCATCTGCAAGAGCTCAGGATAATGAAATGGCAAGAAAGTTGTGGGAATATAGCGAGCAGGCCACTATCCGGAGTGCGAGGAATTTAATCTTTCCCTCCCATATAGATAATTATTAAAATATACATTAGTTTACTTTTTTTTAATAAAGTACATAATGAATCAAAGTTTATCATCTCAATTTCAAGTAGGAACACCTCACATCATGATTAATGTGCAACATATGCATACAAGAAATTTAACTCATAGTTAAGAAGGGTTTCCTTTAACCACCAGCCTTAATATATTTTTAGGCTCCTTTACAAAAATGCTCAAGTGTCACGAAATAATGCTTGAATGAATATGTTTAAAAACGCTGTTAAAATCTAACAAATGAATGTTGAGAAAGACTGAAATAAAAGCATTAATAAAACCTGTTAAATTGCTGAAAGAATAGAGAGGAGTCGATGGTATCCATGACTTCTTTTTTGACAAGAATTCGAAAAATTTAGTATATTAAAGGCGGCTATTACGGAACATCTGCTAAATGCTTTGGAACTTTTCTTGTCAAGGACAAATCTTCCATTTTCTCACTATGGATGACCTACGATCATATAAGGGCAAACTGGGCACACATACGCATATATATATATATATATATATATATATATATATATATATATATATATATATATATATATATATATATATATATATACAGTGGAACCTGTAAAAGTGACCACCTGGGTAAAGTGAGCACCTGAGTAAGGTGACCATTTTCCACAGGTTTTATTTTCTTCCTTAGGAAAGTACATAGGAATTTATCTCCTATAGTGACCACCTGCTGAATGTGTAAAGTGACCAGTTCATCCTTCATTTGAATGACATTTGCACCTGTCCAATGACCTGTTCCTTTTCTTCTGCTCATATAAGATGTGTCAGAAACTGGTTTTTGAGGGTGGGGAGATAGGAATGTGCTGACCTCCCACCCTTTGTAAAAAGGGTTCCTTTTATCATATGTTCTCAGAAATTCTAAGAGTAAACTTGTGCATTCACTGTGCTGCTTTCAAGATTTGTTTGCAGTGTTTTAATATGTTAGTAGTGTTAGTATTTTAACATTGACAGTTTTCATTGAGTTTATTTTTAATTCAGCTATCTTTTTTTCTTTAATTATGGAGAATAAAAGATCTAAGCAGTATAAAGAATTGTGTTTAAAAGATAAAATTGAAGTTATTGACTTTCTAAAAAGTAATAGTCAAAGGGCAGCAGCTGAAAAATTTCAAATCAGTAAAACTTGTGAGCAATATTTTCAAAAGAAAATTGGAGTATATTAGCAGATTTGAAGAAAATGAAAATGAGTCTAGGAGTCGGAAAATACGAAAAACTGATAATTTTGAAGTAAATCAGGCTACTTTTGAATGGTTTGAAAAAATGCGTGGTATGAATGCTAGAGTTTCTGGACCTTTGTTACAAGAAGCAGCTTTAGAATTTTCAAAAAAACTCAATGTGGAAAATTTTACTGCTTCTAATGGCTGGTTAGAATCATTCAAGAAAAGGCATAACATTTCTCAGAAAATTTTGTGCGGTGAGTCACATGACGTTGATATGGAAACAGTAGATTCCTTTAAAAAACGAATTTCTGGTTTGTTGGAAAATTACAAGAAAGAAGACATATTCAACGCAGACGAATGTGGTTTGTTTTATCGTGCAATGCCAAACAAAACATTAGCTACGGCTGGTGATAAATGCAAAGATGGCAAGATATCAAAAGAGAGAATCACCATTTTGCTTTCTTGCAGTTCAACAGGAGAGAAACTGAAACCTCTTGTCATAGGAAAAGCCAGAAAACCCCGCTGTTTCAAAAAAGTCAACATCAAAAATTTACCTGTTTCGTGGTATGGAAATAAAAAAGCCTGGATGACGTCCTCTATTTTTACTGAATGGGTTATGCAGTTGAACAAGCAGATGAAGCAAAGAAAGAGAAAGATTCTGTTATTCATTGATAACTGCCCAGCCCATCCAAGTGAGTTGTCCTTTTCAAATGTGAAAGTGCAGTTTCTACCTGCCAATACCACATCACATTTGCAGCCGCTTGATTAAGGAATAATTCAAGCTTTCAAGTTACATTATAGAAAGTTCCTCCTCCAAGCTATAATTGCCAGAGCTGGAGAATGCAAATCAGCAAACGAAATTGCTTCATGCATAAACGTTCTTGATGCCATAATGTGGATTAATGACTCGTGGAATTTAGTACACCAAACGACAATTTCAAAATGCTTTGAAAAATGTGGTTTTACCCAAGAAATTTCGGAAGATATGAGTGATTCACATGCTGAAAATGATGACAATAGCCTTTCGCTCATTCAAAATCTTTTAAATCAATTGCCTTCTGAAGATGAACCAGTGGATGCTAAATTTTTCACGAATTTTGACAGTGATATTCCTACATGCAATACTTCCGTTGATCAAGAAAATCTAAAGCAAGACATTTGCGAAATGTTTATAAATGAAAAAGACGAAGAAGATTGTGTTAGTGAAGAGGAAGTTCAAATTGAAGAAAATGATGAAATTTCCGACTCAGAAATGTTAAAGATGTGCAAGAATATGAAAACGTATGCCCTAAATAACTGTCCACAAATGCTAGATTTACTAAGGAAACTTGAAGGGATGACTGAAAAAATAATTGTTGAAAAGAAGTGTTTTAAGCAAAGAAAAATTTCTGATTTTTTTACTGTGAATGGAACTTCATAATAATTAGTAGATTTTTTTAGTGAGTGTTTTATTATAGCTTGTATTGAAAATGTTTTGGATAATCTAGTATTGCAACCAAAATAAAGGTCAGTATTAATTAAGGAGTATTTTATCATTACGTGTTATTTAAATCGATTACTACGGAAGTTCTTCAACTAATACCAAAAGAAATAAGGTGAGTTTTATATTAATTATCTATAAAGGGATAAACCTATTTTAGTTATTAGGGTTGTTATATAATTAATTCATTACTTAATATAGTACAGTTTTTCGAATGTGCATTTAACCGTATGTATATTGTCCGTTTTAAAAAGTCTT